>NC_042985.1:14312553-14385053 GCF_901001165.1 Salmo trutta
GAGTAAGAAAATAATCACCAGCCTCTGCTGTGTTTTCTTCCCAGTGCCTCTTAAGGAGCTCTTCTGAATGTTGCTCAAGGAAAAGCCATTGATTTGTTCTTTGTTGTCGTGACGATGTGATAAGAAGCTTCCTTTTGATGGGACATTGAGTCATTAAGGCTCTCATCTGGCTGTAATAGGCCTTGCTAGCTACATACTGAATATCACTTAGACTGCATTAAAGTCTGAAAATATTGAGATTATGTGATCATACAATGCTCAAATATACTTTCATTTCAGATGGAGAGATGGTGAGGAGGAGATAGGGGAGGTAGTAGAGGAGCAGATATGGAAGGTGGTAGAAGAGCAGATAAGGTGGTAGAGGAACAGATAAGGAAGGTGGTAGGGGAGGAAATAGGGGAGATGGTAGAGGGGCAGAAAAGGAAGATGGTAAAGGAGATAAGGGAGGTGGTAGAGGAGGAGATAAGGAAGGTGATATAAGAGCAGATAAGGAAGGTGGTAGGGGAGGAGATAAGGGAGGTGGTAGAGGAGGAGATAAGGGAGGTGGTAGATAAGGAAGGTGGTAGAGGAGCAGATAAGGAAGGTGGTAGAGGAGGAGATAAGGGAGGTGGTAGAGAAGGAGATAAGGAAGGTGGTAGGGGAGGAGATAAGGGAGGTGGTAGAGGAGGAGATAAGGGAGGTGGTAGAGAAGGAGATAAGGAAGGTGGTAGAGGAGCAGATAAGGAAGGTGGTAGAGGAGGAGATAAGGAAGGTGGTAGAGGAGGAGATAAGGGAGGGTGGTAGAGGAGGAGATAAGGGAGATGGTAGAGAAGGAGATAAGGAAGGTGGTAGAGGAGCAGATAAGGAAGGTGGTAGAGGAGGAGATAAGGGAGGTGGTAGAGGAGGAGATAAGGGAGGTGGTAGAGAAGGAGATAAGGAAGGTGGTAGAGAAGCAGATAAGGAAGGTGGTAGAGGAGGAGATAAGGGAGGTGGTAGAGGAGGAGATAAGGGAGGTGGTAGAGAAGGAGATAAGGAAGGTGGTAGAGGAGCAAATAAGGAGGGTGGCAGAGGAGATAAGGGAGGTGGTAGAGGAGGTGGTAGAAGAGGTGGTGGAGGAGGTGATAAGGGAGGTGCTAGAGGGGCATTAGAGATGGAGATAGGACAGCTAGAGAGTGATGAGGAAAGGAGAGGAAAAAGAGGGGGAGATGAGAGGAGAAAGTGTGAGAGGAGTGTATTTTTAGAAGCTGATCTGTCACCTGCATTTGTGTCTCTGATCGCTGGCGTCCGTCAGACCACTGGAGCATGGCAGCCTTGGAACAACGCCAGGGAGACACACACACACACACACACACACACACACACACACACACACACACACACACACACACACACACACACACACACGCATACACACACACATACACACACACACGCACACACACGCACACAGCTGGTGTGTTTAAGCCGTGTGTGTTTGTGTGTGCGAGTGTGGGGGGTGTTTCTCTCTGGAGGATCCTGCTGTGGATCGGAGGCCTGGTTACCATGGTGACAGCATATTTCTCCAGAATCGCTCCTATCGATCCTCAGAGAGGCGTCGACGACCCAGCAAGACAAAGATAGAGGAATGTGTGTGTGTGTGTGTGTGTGTTAACGGTTCTCTAGGTTGAAATCAGCTTCCAGAGAAAACTGGTTTCTACCTCAGCTAACAGAACGCTCTGTGGTCTTGCAGCAGAGGGTTAAAACACACTCTTCTTTCCTACGTGTGTGTCTGTGTGTCTGTGTACGTTTGTATGTTAGTTTGTCTTTTTAGGTTACTACAAGCTCCACTCCGTACGTGTGGAGTAGCGAACACCATTTGGTAACATGATATCCTCGCCTGTCCCACTCCCATTCACAAGGGGGCAATAGCTACATTTTGAATTGTTGTCTTTTCATTTAGTAAACAACAAGGAACAGTCTCATTCCCTTGCTCGTTGTAGCCTGCTAGTAGTTAGCTGCCAGCCTTGTCTGCTGGCTTTAGCCTTGCTAAAAACATAGCAAGCTATTTAACCTTTTTAGCTTCCCACATCTCCATTCCTATACTTGCAGGGTGAAACCTAAAACATTATCCCAGTTTGATATGCTTCTTGTGTATTCATTCCCATATCAGCTAAAATAGAACATCATGTTTTGGTCGAGGATAAAAAGTCACATGGCTAGCTAGTTGGCTACAGCAGGTTCTACCATTTCACAATAACCTGTAATCACTAGTTATAAAACAAAATACCTTTTGGGGTGGATTGTTGGGTTTTCTTGTTGTCTTCTCATTTGTGGTGAAAGCGAAAGAAGAGTCTCTTGTCTTTCCTTGCCAGCAAGGTGGCTAAACACTGCAAGCTAGCTAGCGTCCCACATCTCCATGTGAAATAATCAGATTTATAATGAAATAATATGCCGTAGCAAATATTCTTATACTTGCCAGTGTAACATACAATATTACCCTAATTTGATATGCTGCTTCAATGTATTCACTCCCATATCAGCACAAAATCTAATCTAATCATTTTTTGTCACGGAGAAAGAAAAAGCACATGACTATCTGTTTTAGCTTAGAATAACGTTATCACTTCTAAACAAAATATATTTGGGGGGGATTCTATAAGGCTACAATGTTGTTTGGTTTACTGTTTGAACAATCGCTGAGATTATATTTGGTTATCAATGCAAAATAGGCTACTTTGATGAATAGTCTATATAGCCTATAGATCAGATCATTTTGTATTATTTTTTAAATTGAACCTTTATTTAACTAGGCAAGTCAGTTAAGCACAAATTCTTATTTACAATGACGGTCTTCCCCGGACGACGCTGGGCCAACTGTGCGCCGCCCTATGGGACTCCCAATCACGGCTGGATGTGATATAGCCTGGATTCAAACCAGGGACTGAAGTGACCCCTCTTGCACTGCGATGCAGGGCCTTAGACCGCTGTGCCACTCGGGAGCCCTAAGGAATCAAGGAACCAAGCGACAACACTGCCCCCACGGCAGCGGAAGTAGTGATACGTAGGGTCTCAATACAGAGAGTATTACAAGGAGCCGTTTCCTTTGTAATGAAAAACTACATCGCAAAACACTGAGCGATGCTCCGTTGGCCCTGTCTACGAATTCTCTGCAGATGCCTTTTGTCTCACTGAGGAGCATTCCAACTCAAGGTTGGAGTCTTTCCTTCTCCCTCCCTCCCTCCCTCCCTCCCTCCCTCCCTCCCTCCCTCCCTCCCTCCCTCCCTCCCTCCCTCCCTCCCTCCCTCTCCACCCAGCTGTGTCTGAATGCAGTGTGTCTGAATGAGCTGCTAACCTTGACACTAAATCAATAACAGACCAACTCTTTGAAGAATCACAGATGGAATAAGTGCCGTCCAGCCAGGCCCCCTCTGAGCCGCCCAGTGTGTGTGTGTCTGTGTGTGTGTCGGTGTGTATAATGTGTATTGCACAGTGTGCTGTGCAGTGAGTGTGTTTGTGTTATTTTCTAAGGCCTTGTGCAGACTGACTGCAGTATTGCTTGTTTGAGGTCCAACAGAACAATATTCATTTCAATACCATTGCACCTCAGTTGCTGGACAAGCCTGTGGTGTGTGCTGTGTATCACAAGAGTTCACACACAAACTCACACACACGTCAAGGCAAAACCATACTTACAAACACGGCTGTTTTCTACTGCCAAGACGCACAACCCATTTCTCTTTCCTCCTCTCTTCTCCTCTCTCCTCCTTTCTCCTCCTCTCTTCTCCTCTCTCCCCCTCTTTTCTCCTCTCTCCTTCTCTCTCCTCCTCTCTCCTCCTCTCTTCTCCTCTCTCCCCCTCTCTTCTCCTCTCTCCTCCTCTCTCCTCCTCTCTCCTCCTCTCTTCTCCTCTCTTCTCCTCTCTCTCCTCTCTCTCTTCTCCTCTCTCCTCTCCTCCTCTCTCCTCCTCTCTCCTCCTCTCCTCCTCCTCTCTTCTCCTCTCCTCTCTCCTCCTCTCTTCTCCTCTCCTCTCTCCTCCTCTCTTCTCCTCTTTCCTTCTCTTTCCTCCTCTCTTCTCCTCTCTCCCCTCTTTCCTCCTCTCTCCTCCTCTCTCCTCCTCTCTCCTCCTCTCCTCTCCTCCTCTCTCCTCCTCTCTCCTCCTCTCTTCTCCTCTCTTCTCCTCTCTCCCCCTCTCTTCTCCTCTCTCCTCCTCTCTTCTCCTCTCTTCTCCTCTCTTCTCCTCTTCTCCTCTCTCCTCCTCTCTTCTCCTCTCTTCCTCCTCTCTCCTCCTCTCTCCTCCTCTCTTCTCCTCTCTCCTCCTCTCTCCTCTCTCTCCTCCTCTCTTCTCCTCTCTCCCCCTCTCTTCTCCTCTCTCCCCCTCTCTTCTCCTCTCTCCTCCTCTCTCCTCCTCTCTTCTCCTCTCTCCTCCTCCTCTCTTCTCCTCTCTCTCCTCTCTTCTCCTCTCTCCCCCTCTCCTCTCTCCTCCTCTCTCCTCCTCTCTTCTCCTCTCTCCTCCTCTCTTCTCCTCTCTCCTCCTCTCTCCTCCTCTCTTCTCCTCTCTCCTCCTCTCTTCTCCTCTCTCCTCCTCTCTCCTCCTCTCTCCTCCTCTCTTCTCCTCTCTCCTCCTCTCTTCTCCTCTCTCCTCCTCTCTTCTCCTCTTTCCTTCTCTCTTCTCCTCTCTCCCCCTCTTTCCTCCTCTCTCCCCCTCTCTTCTCCTCCTCTCCTCCTCTCTCCTCCTCTCTCCTCCTCTCTTCTCCTCTCTCCCCCTCTCTTCTCTCTCCTCTCCTCTCTCCTCCTCTCTCCTCCTCCTCTCTCCTCCTCTCTCCTCCTCTCTCCTCCTCTCTTCTCCTCTCTCCTCCTCTCTCCTCCTGTCTTCTCCTCTCTCCTCCTCTCCTCTCTCCTCCTGTCTTCTCCTCTCTTCTCTTCTCTCCTCCTCTCTCCTCCTTTCTTCTCCTCTCTTCTCCTCTCCATCCCTCTTAGCATTCATCCTATTCTTATTATCTTCTTCCCGTTCCTCTGCTTTCTTGCCTTCTCCTATTGATTTTCACTTAAAGCTTTTCATCCCTTTCTTTCTCTCCCATCTTTCTCTTCACTGATGGCACTAGACACGCCTTCCCTCCCTCCTCCCTTCCTCCCTTCCTCCTCCCCCCTCTTTCCCTTCACCTCTTTCCTCATCCCACATAGTCTTTGTCCTCTCCTCTTGTCTCTTATCTTTTTCTCAGTCCTCCTTTCATCAATTCATCCACACAGACCTCCACTCCCCTCGGTTTTTATTCTGATGGTCTGATGGAGAATGTAGATTGTATGCAGAGTGAATATTGATATTATTACATGGATCATTACAGATTCCATGAATACCATGCATGTTATATAGTCGTTTCTTATGGACAACTTAAAATAAATGATTTCTGCTACAATATTGTTAACTGCAAGGTTCAGTCAAGGTCAAACGTTGTACAATGACAAACATTGTTTGTCTCTAGGCTGTGGCCAATGAGATGCCAGAAAACATAGTTTGTCTCCAGGCTGAGGCCAATGAGAAGCCAGAAAACATAGTTTGTCTCCAGGCTGTGGCCAATGAGAAGCCAGAAAACATAGTTTGTCTCCAGGCTGTGGCCAATGAGAAGCCAGAAAACATAGTTTGTCTCCAGGCTGTGGCCAATGAGAAGCCAGAAAAGATTGTTTGTCTCCAGGCTGAGGCCAATGAGAAGCCAGAAAACATTGTTTGTCTCCAGGATGAGGCCAATGAGAAGCCAGAAAACATAGTTTGTCTCCAGGATGAGGCCAATGAGAAGCCAGAAAACATTGTTTGTCTCCAGGATGAGGCCAATGAGAAGCCAGAAAACATAGTTTGTCTCCAGGATGAGGCCAATGAGAAGCCAGAAAACATTGTTTGTCTCCAGGATGAGGCCAATGAGAAGCCAGAAAACATAGTTTGTCTCCAGGATGAGGCCAATGAGAAGCCAGGAAACATTGTTTGTCTCCAGGATGAGGCCAATGAGAAGCCAGAAAACATTGTTTGTCTCCAGGATGAGGCCAATGAGAAGCCAGAAAACATTGTTTGTCTCCAGGATGAGGCCAATGAGAAGCCAGAAAACATTGTTTGTCTCCAGGATGAGGCCAATGAGAAGCCAGAAAACATTGTTTGTCTCCAGGATGAGGCTAACTGAACGTAGCAGGTGTAAAAGAAAACGCCTGAGCCGAGTTTCCACATCCGGTTTTCAGCGGAAAAGGAAGCTAGGTTGAATTAGCTGAAAAGCAGATACATCCGGTTGTTGTCAACTCCGTTAAGGGTGGGCTGTGGCCAATGAGAGGCCAGGCAAGTACAGGTAATCGTGGAGAGAGGAGATATCTCCCTGAAAGTTCTGCTCCTTAAACAAACATTAATTTACCTGTTGGTTATTCATTTACTAGACAAAACACTGAACACACAGGTGCACAAGTACGCACGCACACACACACACACACACACACACACACACACACACACACACACACACACACACACACACACACAACATTGATTTCCCTTCACTGAAACACTCTGTGCAATCTTGCAGGCCTGTAATTTGAGGTAACAACAAAGCCAGTGTGTAATTTCAGCCAGGACAGAATAGGACAGACACATAAAGGGGAGAGAAAGTTTTCAGTGTTAAATGATGTGTGTGATGATGATAGCTCTGTCTGGTGTGTTTGTGTGTGTGTGTGTGTGTGTGTGTGTGTGTGTGCGTGCGTGCGTGTGTGTGTGTGACGATAACAGTGTATTGTGTGACTGGCTGACAGGCACCTATAAAGGCTGTCTGAGCAGAGCAGCACTGAACAGAGAAACACTGTTATTCACACCGTTTACTGGCCATTGTCAAAACACAACTGCAATCTGGGACAGGGTTTAACTGCTTTAATGTTACTCAGTCACAGACACACTATCCCCCTCCACTAAACCCCTCCACCTCAGCTCCTCCGCCACCTTCCCTCCCCTTCCTCCACCCCCCCTCTTCACCATCCATTCTTCCTACCTCCACCTTCCCCCTGCTCTCCTTCCCTCTATCCATTCTTCCTACCTCCACCTTCCCCCTGCTCTCCTTCCCTCTATCCATTCTTCCTACCTCCACCTTCCCCCTGCTCTCCTTCCCTCCATCCATTCTTCCTACCTCCACCTTCCCCCTGCTCTCCTTCCCTCTATCCATTCTTCCTACCTCCACCTTCCCCCTGCTCTCCTTCCCTCCATCCATTCTTCCTACCTCCACCTTCCCCCTGCTCTCCTTCCCTCCATCCATTCTTCCTACCTCCACCTTCCCCCTGCTCTCCTTCCCTCTATCCATTCTTCCTACCTCCACCTTCCCCCTGCTCTCCTTCCCTATATCCATTCTTCCTACCTCCACCTTCCCCCTGCTCTCCTTCCCTCCATCCATTCTTCCTACCTCCACCTTCCCCCTGCTCTCCTTCCCTATATCCATTCTTCCTACCTCCACCTTCCCCCTGCTCTCCTTCCCTATATCCATTCTTCCTACCTCCACCTTCCCCCTGCTCTCCTTCCCTCCATCCATTCTTCCTACCTCCACCTTCCCCCTGCTCTCCTTCCCTCCATCCATTCTTCCTACCTCCACCTTCCCCCTGCTCTCCTTCCCTCTATACCTACCATATGGAACATTTTAGACAGAGACAGTGATATAGAGCGGGGGGAGAGAGAAAGATTCCAGTAAGAAGATGGAGAATGGAGAATGAATAAGAACAGGTGAAGAACATAGAACGTAAAGAGGCATATGGATGGAGATTTTTTGAGAGGTGGACAGCGACATCAGGGGGTGTAGATGAGAGAAGGGAGGGAGGAGGGGGTGAGTAGGGGTAAGGGAGGGAGGGAGGAGGGGGTGAGGAGTGAGGGGGTGAGGCGGGGTAAGAGAGGGAGGGAGGAAGGAAGGAAGGAGGGGGTGAGGAGGGAGGGAGGAGGTCACAACCTTGAGTATTGATCAGGCTCCATAATTTCCACGGCGACTGGGACCCCTCTCTGAGCTGCTGCACTACATTAAACCAGAGATCCATAACACACATACACGCACGCACGCACGCACACACACACACACACACACACACACACACGACTACTCGTCCAAGCAAAGGAAGAAACTGATTTAATTGTTAGAAAACAATCTGGGACTGCAGAGTGACTGATTCATCATGATTCCTGTGTGTCAGGCTTGACTGTATGTGTGTGTGTGTGTGTGTGTGTGTGTGTGTGTGTGTGTGTGTGTGAGTGTTTGTGACAAGCAGGTGGGCTGGCCACAGGGCTTTGGCCAATGACCTCAGAGATCAGACCGAAGACCACTTCAGTCTCATCCACTGCCACTGGACCTCACGGTGCAGGAGGCCTCACGTATAGAAGGCCTGATGGTGCAGGAGGCTTCACGTTGCAGGAGGCCTCACGGCGCAGGGGGACTGACATTCCATACTGTACAGATACCCATTACACTGATTTCCAGGTGGAATGGTGAAGAAGCTGAAGTGAATTGTCTGTCTTCAATCTTCCCGTATCACTTAAAGCCACCCAGCCGGTTACACACACACACACACACACACACACACACACACACACACACACACACACACACACACACACACACACACACACACACACACACACACACACACACACACACACACACACACACACACACACACACACACACAACACACGCACACACAGGCATCAGCCATCAGAGCAGATCATCCCTCACTAAAGACAGATGAAGCATCAACAATCTACACATCAACTAAACCCTCACAACACCTGAGCACTGGCCAGTTAATTAAGAACGATACCATTTTAGCCATAAACTATTTCCCAAGTTGGGATCGATAAAGTACTACTCTATTCATGTTTTATGTGCGGACAACGTCCCAATGTTGGTACATCTTAGGAGATGTTTGGGGCACAACCATGCAGCGTGCCAGGTTAGTCGAGGACTATGTCTACAGGTCCAGCTGGTCTTATACCTCAAATAGACTAACCTTTAGTGTGGAGTCCTAACAATAGAATGGATATTTATTATCCATTTCCACAGAAATTCAAACCGGCAGCCCTTTGGTTATTGGTCGGGCTAAATGTCTGTGCAGGTTGAATGTAATAAAGTGAGATCAGGCTCTTTTGAAATGTTACCACAAGTCTCAGTCAAACTGATTATATCTCACTGAGATCTAGTTACACACTCGCCCTCCACTCTCTGTCATTCTTACATGCCTGTGAGTGTTTGTGTAACAGAGAGCATGTGTGTGTCTGTGTGTGTGTTTGTGTGTCTGTATTTGTGTGTGTGTGTGTGTTTGTATGTGTGTCTGTGTGTGTGTCTGTGTTTGTATGTGTGCGTGTGTCTGTGTTTGTATGTGTGCGTGTGTCTGTGTTTGTATGTGTATCTGTGTGTGTATGTGTGTGTATGACTATGATAGCCTACCAACTTGCAGCATCATCTTATTACTGAATGTCTGACCTGCAACAGAGAATGTGTGTGTGGTAAGTGTGTGTGTGTGTGTGTGTGGTAGGCGTGTGTGTGTGTTGACCTGCACCTCATCCCTTTTAGGAGGAGTGAAGGCAGAGCAGTCATCTATCTGATGACCAGACCTAATCCTGTGATGGAGCTCTGTTTAATGGATTAATACACCTGACACACTGTGTGTGTGTGTGTGTGTGTGTGTGTGTGTGTGTGTGTGTGTGTGTGTGTGTGTGTGTGTGTGTGTGTGTGTGTGTGTGTGTGTGTGTGAGGGGGATGCAGTGCGATATGGCTCACATTGCCTCCCAGTGGTAGCGTCAGTGTACTGCCAGTCCAGTAACCGTCACTAGGAAGAGCATAGTTCCTCTCAGTGTGTCTCTGTCCTTCGCAGCACTGGGCATGCAGACAGACTGACGTGATGGGAGAGGGACTGTGTCTGTTGGGCTGTGTGTGTGTGTGTGTGTGTGTGTGTGTGTGTGTGTGTAGGATGCAGGCAGACAGAGGTGGCGCCTCACAGATTTCACTTAGTTTAAAAATACTCTCCTTAATGTCATTAGAGCTGCTTTATAAGATGGTGTGTTAAAACAAGGAGGAATGTGTGTGTCTGCATGTGTGTACATTAGAGGATGCTGTGTTAAAACAAAGAGAGAAGGGGATTTAATCATCTCTCTAAGGCTGCATCTACTCACAGTCCCTTACTGCATTAACATCATGTTGGCTTACACTTTGTCTGATAGGACAAACACACACATGCAATCCATCATTTCTGATTACTGTCAGTACAAAGTACACAGGAATGCCTAGATGGCATAGTTACCATCTCTCTCCCTCTCTCACTTTCTACCCCCTTCTCTCTCTCTCTCCCCCCAACTCTCTCTCTCCCCCAATTCTCTCTCTCCCCCAATTCTCTCTCTCCCCCAATTCTCTCTCTCCCCCAACTCTCTCTCTCTCTCCCTCAACTCTCTCTCCCCCAACTCTCTCTCCCCCAACTCTCTCTCTCCCCCAACTCTCTCTCTCCCCCAACTACCACTCTCTCTCTCACCCAACTCTGTCTCTCCCCCAACTCTCTCTCTCTCCCCTACAGAGACTATTGTGTTTTGCTATATTCTTCATCGTTGAGGTTCTCACTAGATTCTTGTTTCTTTAATTCTGCAGTAGAATGAGTCTTAAGATAGGTGAAGATAGCTTAGCCATAAGGATATAGAGGAGAATAGTGCCCTGTAAAGATGTTATATATAATCTACACTAGCCTTTCACTAAGATGTTGCATAGAATTCTCCAAATCTACAGAGCTGTTACCTTAGCGATAAAGACCACTTTTATGAGAGGAGGAAAGGAAAGATAAGGACATGAAAGGAAAGAAATGGAAGGAATGGAAAAGAAAAGGATAAAACTGGAGAACTATTGATTTCTCCTAAATAATACAGATGTGCTAGTGAACCTGAACTGCATGGGTGTGTGTGGATGTGCATGTGTGTGTGTATGCGTGTGTGTATGTGTGTGCATGTGGGTGTGTATGTGGGTGTGTATGTGTGTATTTGGGTATGTGTGTGTGTGTGTGTGTGGGTGTGTATATGTGGGTGTGTGTATGTTCCTGCAAGTGTGCATCTGTGTGTGTCTGATTATGTGTGTGCAGAACTATAACAAATATATAAAAGATATATAACCCCCTTTAACAAATGAACCGGTCAGTGACAGAGGCCAGTGTTTGTATCTCTAATGGTAGAGAGAATGAGGAGAAGGGGAGAACTACAGCCTTTATCTTGAATGTGTTAAGTCCCTCAACGACTGATTTATAAAGACACATCTTCACTGTCTAGGCTAAGCCTTTTAAGGTGCTTCAGCCAGTGTATGTGTGGTTGTGTAGTGTGTGTGTTTGTGTAGTGTGTATATGTGTTTGTGTAGTGTGTGTGTGTGTTTGTGTAGTGTGTGTGTGTGTGTGTGTGTGTGTGTGTGTTAATGTGTTCTTCTGCTCTAAGGACTCCATTAGGACACATTACAAAGCCTTGATCCTTTTCATTGTGGAGTGTCCTTGGGTAGCTGGGGAGCCTCTTCCATTACACACATCTCTCTCTGTCTGTCTGTGTGTGTGTGTGTTATTGTGTGTGTGTGTTTGTGTGTGTGTGTTATTGTGTGTGTGTGTGTGTGTTTGTGTGTGTTTGTGTATGTGATTAACTGGGTTCAAAACCGTGTCTCCTGCATGCCAAATGTCTGTCTTAGCCAACTGAGGTAAAGCCTAGGCATTAGCTTGGGGAGCTAATGCCAGTCTTCAGGTTTCAGGGAAGATTACTCATCACTGGATCGTGGTTAGCTGAACTACCTCCGTGTATACCTCTGTGTATATATGTTTGTGTGTGTGTGTGTGTCTAAGTGTGTGTTTACCCCCCCCAAAATTCTCTACACCAGGGGTATTCAACTCTTACCCTACAAGGTCTGGAGCCTGCTGATTTTCTGTTCTACCTGATAATTAATTGCACCCATCTGGTGTCCCAGGTCTAAATCAGTCCCTGATTAGTTGGGTCAATGAACAAATGCAGTGGAACTGGCTTCGAGGTCCAGAGTGTAGTTTGAGGGCTCTACACAGATAAAGGGTACCTTACACACTGCCACTCAGAGAGAGTGAGGAGACATATCTAACCATCAGCTCTATCAGCTACACACTATCCAACCATCACAGCCTTGATCATTAATCACACACACACAATCACAAACGCAAGCAACCTTCAACTTCACTCGGTTCCTCCTCATCATCAGATACTCTCCATAAATCACTTTGGTGTCTGTTTCTTCCTCTCTCTCTCTCCCTCTCCCTCTCTCTCCATATCTGTCTCAGTACTCTACTTTCTCTGTCTGTCTGTCTCTCTCCTCCTTCTCTCTCTTCAATGTTGTTCTCTCTTCAATGTTGCCCCCCTACAGAAGATCCCCAGTGGTTCTTTGAGGTGTAGTGTCCACAGTTAAGGTCAGGTCCAGTTGTCCACTAGGAGGGGGATGGAGAACTATGGGGGAGGGGGTTAGGGGTCGCAGGCTGCATGGTACATAGGGCTGGAAGGAGGTGAGAGGGGGAGGGGGAGAGAGAGGGACGGAGGGTGTTAGGGGTCACAGGCTGCATGGTAGATAGGGCTGGAAGGAGGTGAGAGGGGGAGGGGGAGAGAGAGGGGCCGGAGGGGTGTTAGGGGTCACAGGCTGCATGGTAGATAGGGCTGGAAGGAGGGGAGAGGGGGAGGGGGAGAGAGAGGGGCCGGAGGGGTGTTAGGGGTCACAGGCTGCATGGTAGATAGGGCTGGAAGGAGGTGAGAGGGGGAGGGGGAGAGAGAGGGCCGGAGGGAGTTAGGGGTCACAGGCTGCATGGTAGATAGGGCTGGAAGGAGGTGAGAGGGGGAGGGGGAGAGAGAGGGCCGGAGGGGTGTTAGGGGTCACAGGCTGCATGGTAGATAGGGCTGGAAGGAGGTGAGAGGGGGAGGGGGAGAGAGAGGGGCCGGAGGGGTGTTAGGGGTCACAGGCTGCATGGTAGATAGGGCTGGAAGGAGGGGAGAGGGGGAGGGGGAGAGAGAGGGGCCGGAGGGGTGTTAGGGGTCACAGGCTGCATGGTAGATAGGGCTGGAAGGAGGTGAGAGGGGGAGGGGGAGAGAGAGGGGCCGGAGGGAGTTAGGGGTCACAGGCTGCATGGTAGATAGGGCTGGAAGGAGGGGAGAGGGGGAGGGGGAGAGAGAGGGGACGGAGGGGTGTTAGGGGTCACAGGCTGCATGGTAGATAGGGCTGGAAGGAGGTGAGAGGGGGAGGGGGAGAGAGAGGGGCCGGAGGGGTGTTAGGGGTCACAGGCTGCATGGTAGATAGGGCTGGAAGGAGGTGAGAGGGGGAGGGGGGAGAGAGAGGGGCCGGAGGGAGTTAGGGGTCACAGGCTGCATGGTAGATAGGGCTGGAAGGAGGTGAGAGGGGGAGGGGGAGAGAGAGGGGCCGGAGGGGTGTTAGGGGTCACAGGCTGCATGGTAGATAGGGCTGGAAGGAGGTGAGAGGGGGAGGGGGAGAGAGAGGGGCCGGAGGGGTGTTAGGGGGTCACAGGCTGCATGGTAGATAGGGCTGGAAGGAGGTGAGAGGGGGAGGGGGAGAGAGAGGGGCCGGAGGGAGTTAGGGGTCACAGGCTGCATGGTAGATAGGGCTGGAAGGAGGTGAGAGGGGGAGGGGGAGAGAGAGGGGCCGGAGGGGTGTTAGGGGTCACAGGCTGCATGGTAGATAGGGCTGGAAGGAGGTGAGAGGGGGAGGGGGAGAGAGAGGGGCCGGAGGGGTGTTAGGGGTCACAGGCTGCATGGTAGATAGGGCTGGAAGGAGGTGAGAGGGGGAGGGGGAGAGAGAGGGGCCGGAGGGAGTTAGGGGTCACAGGCTGCATGGTAGATAGGGCTGGAAGGAGGGGAGAGGGGGAGGGGGAGAGAGAGGGGCCGGAGGGGTGTTAGGGGTCACAGGCTGCATGGTAGATAGGGCTGGAAGGAGGTGAGAGGGGGAGGGGGAGAGAGAGGGGCCGGAGGGAGTTAGGGAAGAGGGGATAGGGAGAGAGAGGTGACTTTTCAAGGACAGATGGTCAATGTTGGACAAGTTGTTCTGTATTTGGAAGTATCCTCATTGAATTATATACAGTGCTCAAAAAAATAAAGGGAACAATTAAACAACACATCCTAGATCTGAATGAAATAAATAATCTTATTAAATACTTTTTTCATTACATAGTTGAATGTGCTGACAACAAAATCACAAAAAAAGAATCAATGGAAATCCAATTTAACAACCCATGGAGGTCTGGATTTGGAGTCACACTCAAATTAAAGTGGAAAACCACACTACAGGCTGATCCAACTTTGATGTAATGTCCTTAAAACGAGTCAAAATGAGGCTCAGTAGTGTGTGTGGCCTCCACATGCCTGTATGACCTCCCTACAACGCCTGGGCATGCTCCTGATGAGGTGGCGGATGGTCTCCTGAGGGATGTCCTCCCAGACCTGGACTAAAGCATCCGCCAACTCCTGGACAGTCTGTGGTGCAACGTGGCGTTGGTGGATGGAGCGAGACATGATGTCCCAGATGTGCTCAATTGGATTCAGGTCTGGGGAACGGGCGGGCCAGTCCATAGCATCAATGCCTTCCTCTTGCAGGAACTGCTGACACACTCCAGCCACATGAGGTCTAGCATTGTCTTGCATTAGGAGGAACCCAGGGCCAACCGCACCAGCATATGGTCTCACAAGGGGTCTGAGGATCTCATCTCGGTACCTAATGGCAGTCAGGCTACCTCTGGCGAGCACATGGAGGGCTGTGCGGCACCCCAAAGAAATGCCACCCCACACCATGACTGACCCACCGCCAAACCGGTCATGCTGGAGGATGTTGCAGGCAGCAGAACGTTCTCCACGGCGTCTCCAGACTCTGTCACGTCTGTCACGTGCTCAGTGTGAACCTGCTTTCATCTGTGAAGAGCACAGGGCGCCAGTGGCGAATTTGCCAATCTTGGTGTTCTCTGGCAAATGCCAAACGTCCTGCACGGTGTTGGGCTGTAAGCACAACCCCCACCTGTGGACGTCGGGCCCTCATACCACCCTCATGGAGTCTGTTTCTGACCGTTTGAGCAGACACATGCACATTTGTGACCTGCTGGAGGTCATTTTGCAGGGCTCTGGCAGTGCTCCTCCTGCTCCTCCTTGCACAAAGGCGGAGATAGCGGTCCTGCTGCTGGGTTGTTGCTCTCCTACGGCCTCCTCCACGTCTCCTGATGTACTGGCCTGTCTCCTGGTAGCGCCTCCATGCTCTGGACACTACGCTGACAGACACAGCAAACCTTCTTGCCACAGCTCGCATTGATGTGCCATCCTGGATGAGCTGCACTACCTGAGCCACTTGTGTGGGTTGTAGACTCCGTCTCATGCTACCACTAGAGTGAAAGCACCGGCAGCATTCAAAAGTGACCAAAACATCAGCCAGGAAGCATAGGAACTGAGAAGTGGTCTGTGGTCCACCTGCAGAACCACTCCTTTATTGGGGGTGTCTTGCTTATTGCCTATAATTTCCACCTGTTGTCTATTCCATTTGCACAACAGAATGTGAAATGTATTGTCAATCGGTGTTGCTTCCTAAGTGGACAGTTTGATTTCACAGAAGTGTGATTGACTTGGAGTTACATTGTGTTGTTTAAGTGTTCCCTTTATTTTTTGGAGCTGTATAGTTTAGTTGCTAATAGAAACCATTTCAACTAGGCCTAATCAACACCTGAATTACTGGCATGATCATTGTGAATAATATGATGTGATGGCTTTAGGGGTGGATTAGTTATTTCATTGGATAAGGATAACAGAGAATCAGGTGAGTATTCAGGGTATTTAAAGATCGACATGAAGGTTACTCAGTTTAGAGTGTTTAGAGTGAATCCTTGTCTTCAGTCTGATATTAACTTACTCACTCCTTAGGGACTCCTAATGGACTACATTCATTTAATTACAGCTCTTGATTAACATGCTTTATCGATGCACCTGTGTGTGTGTGTGTGTGTGTGTGTGTGTGTGTGTGTGTGTGTGTGTGTGTGTGTGTGTGTGTGTGTGTGTGTGTGTGTGTGTGTGTGCGCGTGTGTGGCGTGTGTGGCGTGTGTGTGTTAAAGGACATGAATAGGGAGTGATAGAGAAGGAGAGTTAGAATGGGATAATTGGGAGAGGTAGTGGGAGAAAGAGAACCAACAATATACAGTGTGATGTCAGAATCCTTTCAGCAGCTAGTGAGAGAGCTTGAACCTGAACTAAAGTTGAAGGGAGACTGTAACTGCTAGTACCATTATCCTAACACGGGGGCCACATTCTTCAATGAGGTGTCACTGTAAATAAGAATTTGTTCTTAACTGACTTGCCTAGTTAAATTAAAGGTTAAATAAAAAAAAGGTCTCGAGGACCGCACTGAAAATGTGTTATATTTCATCACTCAAAATTTGACTAAAAATGGTCCTCTATCCAGGGCTCTAAAGTGAGGTCGGATATGCAACAAAATATTTCTTTGTGCGACATGGAGTTTTATTTTGGGAGCACCAGTGCTTAACAATATTTCACAACAACACTTCTCTACACTGCTCAAACAAGACAGGCTGCCTCCCGTGGCTGCTGGCTTCCATTTTCCGGGCCACACACATCAAGACCCGCCCCCTGTCACTCAAGCAGTTAGCACACAGTTCCTCCACACTGTTATTCTCTCAGAATGCTGTCAGTTCATGCGCTCAACACAGGTTCTAACAAAACAACAAAGAAGCTGCTTTCCCGGTTGCTTCTAAATATGAATTCAGATGTTTTCTCTGTTATATAGTTAGTTTGTGTATCTTGCTCTCTGCAAAACACGAGTTAGTTAGTCCAAGGAAGCTGGCATGGTCCTAACATAATGCTAATTCCTAATGCTAATCGCTAAATAGCTGTCTGGCTAGCTAAATGCCATTTTGTCAAAGGCACTAGCTAGGGCAAAGAAAATGTTAGCTCTAATATAGGTTGTTGCCAGTGGTGGTGTAGATCCGCGTGTCTGTGCAAAGGCATATTCCAGGGCTGCCAACTTTTGAAGAAAGCTTGGAGTGAGATTTACTATGTGAATTTCATTACCCCCTGGTTCAACCCCCAGATGGAAAAATGTACTGTTTGAAAAGCTAATTTCATGTAATTCTACATATTTTGAAATGGCTTAGGCATATGACCAGGGTGGAAAATAAAAAAATTCAAACCACAGGTAAGGTGTTTTCAGGATGCTTTGAACATTACATGAACACTCAAAATTCGATGACTTTGTTGCATTGAGATTTTGGGGGGGATTCAATTTAAAGTACATTTTAATATTAATGGTTGATGGCATTGGGTAACCAACTCATATATTGCAGTTTCCTTCTCAATAGACTGCTTTCAAGGTAAGGAGACAAGGGTTGCACATATTGGGGAATATTCAGAGGTGGAAACTTTCTGTGGGAATTAACGGAAATATATGGGAATTAACGGGAATATATGGGAATGAACGGAAATATATGCAAATTAATGTTAATACCATTTAAATGTAGATGTTTTTTGCTTTGGATATATTTACCATATCATATGGAGACAGAAACAAAAACCTTTTACCTTATCATAAGTAGACATAATTGTAAATGATAAGAAAAAAAACGATTTAGTTACTAATTGAACTTTAATTAAATGAGTTGACTCTTCACATGGGATGATTTCACTGAACAACAAAATAAAGGGAATATTGAATGATCCCCAATGATCCATCACATCTCCCAAAAACGTTTTCAACATACATCTGTAAAATTATAGTCTAGAAACTCAAGCTTTGGTGGTCTTCCTCTCAGGCTTCCATGTCTTCTCCCTGGACCTCCTCAATGTCCACCTCTTGAACATCAGACTCTGAGGCCTCATCTTCACTGTCACTTTCCAACCTTGTTGAGGATGGCTCGTTGTCAGGCTCGAAAGCCTCAAATTTGTCCGGATGGCCACCAATTTTTCAACCCTTGTATTGGTCAGCCTGTTGCGTGCTTTGGTGTGTGTGTTCCCAAACAAGGACCAATTGCGCTCTGAGGCGGCTGATGTTGGTGGGATTTCGAGGATGATGGAGGCAACAGGGGAAAGAGCCTAAGATCCACAAATTCCCTTCCACTAGGTGGCTGATATGTTGGCACCACTGCCATATTGCATCTCCATCCCAAAGCCCTTGCTTGGAAGTGTACTTCGCCAGACTGCCAAGAATCTTGCCCTCATCCAGGCCAAGGTGGCGAGACACAGTAGTGAGGACACCATAGGCCTTGTTGATCTCTGCATCAGACAGGATGCTCTTGCCAGCATACTTGGGGTCCAACATGTACGCTGCGGCGTGTATGGGCTTCAGGCAGAATGTATTTCAGAACTGCAGTTTCCTCTGCTTGGAGCAACAGTGTAGTGGGCAAGGCAGTATGAATTTCTTCTCTTACATCTGAAAGCAGAGTCTGAACATCAGACAGAATGACATTGTCTCCCTCAATCCATGCAATGGCTACTGCTATAGGTTTCAGGAGTTTCAGGCTGCTTACCATTTACCAACCAAAATACATCATCCAGGAGGATCCTCTTGATGGGGCTGTCCATATCGGCAGACTGTGATATGGCCATTTCTTTGAGAGACTCCTTCCCCTCCAGGAGACTGTCAAACATGATGACACCACCACCCCAACAGATGTTGCTGGGCAGCTTCAATGTGGTGCTCTTATTATTCTCACTTTGCTTGGTGACGTAGATTTCTGCTATAACTTGATGACCCTTCACATATAGTTGAAGTCTGAAGTTTACATACACCTTAGCCAAATACATTTAAACTCAGTTTCACAATTCCTGACATTTAGTCCGAGTAAGAATTCCCTGTCTTAGGTCAGTTAGGATCACCGCTTTATTTTACGAATGTGAAATGTCAGAATAATAGTAGAGAGAATGATTTATTTCAGCTTTTATTTCTTCCATCACATTCCCAATGGGTCAGAAGTTTACATACACTCAATTAGTAGTTGATAGCATTGCCTTTAAATTGTTTAACTTGGGTCAAACGTTTCAGGTAGCCTTCCACAAGTTCCCCACAATAAGTTGGGTGAATTTTGGCCCATTCCTCCTGACAGAGCTGGCGTAACTGAGTCAGGTTTGAATGCCTCCTTGCTCGCACACGCTTTTTCAGTTCTGCCTACACATTTTCTATAGGATTGAGGTCAGGGCTTTGTGATGGCCACTCCAATACCTTGACTTTGTTGTCCTTAAGACATTTTGCCACAACTTTGGAAGTATGCTTGGGGTCATTGTCCATTTTGAAGACCAATTTGCAACCAAGCTTTAACTTCCTGGATAATGTCTTGAGATGTTGCTTCAATATATCCACATAATTGTCCTTCCTCATGATGCCATCTATTTTGGGAAGTGCACCAGTCCCTCTTGCAGCAAAGCACCCCGACAACATGCTTCATGGTTGGGATGGTGTTCTTCGGCTTGCAATCCTCCCCCTTTATCCTCCAAGCATAACGATGGTCGTTATGGCCAAACAGTTCTATTTCTGTTTCATCAGACCAGAGGACAGTTCTCCAAAAAGTACGATCTTTGTCCCCATGTGCAGTTCCAAACCGTAGTCTGGCTTTTTTTATGGCGGTTTTGGAGCAGTGGCTTCTCGCTGGCTGAGCGGCCTTTCAGGTTATATCGATATAGGACTTGTTTTACTGTTGATATAGATACTTATAGATACTTTTGTGCCTGTTTCCTCCAGCATCTTCACAATGTCCTTTGCTGTTGTTCGGGATTGATTTGCACTTTTCGCACCAAAGTACGTTCATCTCTATGAGACAGAACGCATCTCCTTCCTGAGCGGTATGACGGCTGCGTGGTCCCATGGTGTTTATACTTGCGTACTATTGTTTGTACAGATCAACGTGGTACCTTCAGGCGTTTGGAAATTGCTCCCAAGGATGAACCAGACTTGTGGAGGTCTACATTTTTTTTCTGAGGTCTTGACTAATTTATTTTTGTTTTCCCATGATGTCAATTAAAGATGCCTTGAGTTTGATGGTAGGCCTTGAAATACATCCACAGGTACACCTCCAATTGACTCAAATGACGTCAATTAGCCTATCAGAAGCTTCTAAAGCCATGACATCATTTTCTGGAATTTTCTAAGCTGTTTAAAGGCACAGTCAACTTAGTGTATGTAAACTTCTGACCCACTGGAATTGTGATGCAGTGAATTATAAGTGAAATAATCTGTCTGTAAACAATTGTTGGAAAGATTTATTGTGTCATGCACAAAGTAGATGTCCTAAAGGACTTGCCAAAACTATAGTTTGTTAACAAGAAATGTGTGGAGTGGTTGAAAAACAAGTTTTAATGACTCCAACATAAGTGTATGTAAACCTCAGACTTCAACTGTACCTAACCATTTCCTTGGCTCTCTTGTAGAGTGTATCCATTGTTTTCAGTGCCATGATGTCCTTGATGAGCAGATTCAATGCATGAGCAGGACAGCCAATGGGTGTGATGTGAAGGTAGGACTCCTCCACTTTAGACCAAGCAGCCTTCATGTTTCGCAGCATTGTCTGTCACCAGTGCAAATACCTTCTGTGGTCCAAGGTCATTGAAGACTACCTCATCTTCAATGTAGAGACTGATTTGTCCCTTGTGTCTGTGTTCTTGTAGAATACTGGTTGAGGGGTGGAGATTATGTCGTTAATTATTCCTTGCCCACAAACATTTGACCACCCATCAGAGATGATTGCTTTCTCTATGATTTGCTTGACCTTCACTTGAACTTTGTTGAACTCTGCATCTAGCAAATTAGTAGATAAGGCATGTTTGGTTGGAGGGGTGTATGCTGGGTGAAGAACACTCAGAAATGTCTTCCAATACACATTGCCTGTGAGCATCAGAGGTGAACCAGTTGCATACACAGCTCAAGCAAGACATTCATCAGCATTTCTCTGACTACGTTCCTCTATTGAGTCAAAAAACGTCTGATTCCAGGAGGACCATGAGCTGTTGCTATCGATAAGGTGTCTGATTAATCATTTTCACCTCGAATAGAAGTAGAGGGACTTTTCTCAGAGGTTGCTTGTTGTGAGTGCTGAGGGAACTTTATGCACTTGGCCAGATGATTCTGCATCTTTGTTGCATTCTTCACATATGACTTGGCACAGTATTTGCAAATGTACACAGCTTTTCCTTCTACATTAGCTACAGTGTAATGTCTCCACACATCAGATAGTGCCTGTGGCATTTTCCTGTAAAGATTATATATATATATTTTTTAAAACAACAAATACAATTCCATGAACAGATAAATAGTTAAGCAGTTAGATTAAACAACTCCTTTGTAAGATACATGTTTTAAAATGAAACATGTATGGAAACAGGCGAATTAACACTCCACAGTTAGCAGGCACAAGCAAGCTAAAACCCACATGGTAGCAAAAACTAACTAGAAGAAAAAGAAACGCACATCTATTAAGGCGAGGTGCTGACTAACGGAGTAGAAAACTTGAAAATATGGGAGAGCCGCACATTATTGTGATTATTGTGACTTTGCCATTGTAATTGTTTGTAAGCTTGTGTAGTCTAAAATGAATCTATGATCGTATGCTATCCATTTTTTTTTGTATGCTGTTCTTTGTATGCCATTTTTATATTTGAGAATTAACCAATGATATTAGGCCACACTTGGCCATGATTACAGACACCTGTGTGTCTTTTGATACTACTATATAAACGAGTCATCTTCGCAGTGTTTGTGATCATACCCTGATGAAGACAGCTTGGCTGTCGAAACGTTGGATATTACATTTTTGCACCTGAGCTCCTAGAGTGTGTGGCTCTCCCTTATTTTCAAGCAAAAACTAACTAGCAGAAATTGTTAACAAGTTAGAAATAAGTTAAACACACTTTGCTGTAGGCTACTATTTACTAGTTAACAAAAAATCAAATATGTCATATAAAATATATTCACCCCACCCAGTATTGTAATCAAAACTTACCAGTAAGCATGTAGTCCTTGGCTCAGACAGTGTAGTAGTGTGGGCTCAACAGCATCTCATTAGTGTGCAAGATCTTGAGAATCAGCTGTACATGTGATGGAAGAATGCACTGTGCATGCAGAGGTTTGCAACTCCATTGAACTGGGGATAGTTTAACCAAAATATGCCATAATATCTAAAATTGCCTTATGTGTATCCCACAAAAAAAGGTTCACTGTTATAAGCTAACTGTTATAAGCTAACCCCAAATTCCCAGGCTTAATTTCCCATGGAAAAATTATGGAAATTTACCGGAAAGTTTGCGAGCATTTGCAACCCTAGTAAGGACACAAACATTTTGTAATTTGGGTGAACTATATCTTTGAAATAGGGCTGGAAGAAAATCCTGCTTGCTGGGTTGGCCTCCCCTGATGTCACATCCTGACCAGTATAAGGCTTATTTGTTATTGTAGTTTGGTCAGGACGTGGCAGAGGGTATTTGTTTTATGTGGTTCGGGGTGGTGGTTTATTTAGTAGGGCGTTTGATTTATTATTTCCGGGTTTTTGGGTAATGTTCTATGTTTGTTTTTCTATGTGGTCTCTGGTCTTTTGTATTTCTATGTCTGGTTTATTGGGGTTGGACTCTCAATTGGTGGCAGGTGTTTTCTCGTTGCCTCTGATTGGGAGTCCTATGTATGGGTATGTGTTTGGTTTAGTGTTTGTGGGAGATTGTTTCTTGTTTTGCGTGTGTGAGCCTGACAAGACTGTTTTGTTGTTCGTGAGTTCTTCTTTTGTTATTTTGGTGTTCACTTTGTTTGAAAATAAATACAAGATGAGCATCCACATTCCTGTTGCGTTTTGGTCCTCCATTCCCGACGACAACCGTTACACCTGAAGTGTTTGGTGGTTGAAAATGTTCCTGTTATAACAATTAATTTCTCAATCACCCAACTTTCAAGAAAAATCTAATGAATATCAATATTCAGGTGGTTTATGACTACTAGTTTAAGATCAATATTCAGGTGGTTTATGACTACTAGTTGAAGATCAATATTCAGGTGGTTTATGACTACTAGTTGTAGATCAATATTCAGGTGGTTTATGACTGCTAGTTGTAGATCAATATTCAGGTGGTTTATGACTACTAGTTGTAGATCAATATTCAGGTGGTTTAGGACTACTAGTTGTAGATCAATATTCAGGTGGTTTATGACTACTAGTTTAAGATCAATATTCAGGTGGTTTATGACTGCTAGTTTAAGATCAATATTCAGGTGGTTTATGACTACTAGTTTAAGATCAATATTCAGGTGGTTTATGACTGCTAGTTTAAGATCAGTATTCAGGTGGTTTATGACTGCTAGTTAAAGATCAATATTCAGGTGGTTTATGACTACTAGTTGAAGATCAATATTCAGGTGGTTTATGACTACTAGTTTCAGATCAATATTCAGGTGGTTTATGACTGCTAGTTGTAGATGAATATTCAGGTGGTTTATGACTACAAGTTGTAGATGAATATTCAGGTGGTTTATGTCTACTAGTTGAAGATCAATATTCAGGTGGTTTATGACTACTAGTTGTAGATCAATATTCAGGTGGTTTATGACTACTAGTTTAAGATAAATTTTCAGGTGGTTTATGACTACTAGTTGTAGATCAATATTCAGGTGGTTTATGACTGCTAGTTGTAGATCAATATTCAGGTGGTTTATGACTGCTAGTTGTAGATCAATATTCAGGTGGTTTATGACTGCTAGTTGTAGATCAATATTCAGGTGGTTTATGACTGCTAGTTGAAGATCAATATTCAGGTGGTTTATGACTACTAGTTGTAGATCAATATTCAGGTGGTTTATGACTGCTAGTTTAAGATCAATATTCAGGTGGTTTATGACTACTAGTTGTAGATCAATATTCAGGTGGTTTATGACTGCTAGTTTAAGATCAATATTCAGGTGGTTTATGACTGCTAGTTTAAGATCAATATTCAGGTGGTTTATGACTACTAATTGTAGATCAATATTCAGGTGGTTTATGACTACTAGTTGTAGATCAATATTCAGGTGGTTTATGACTACTAGTTTAAGATCAATATTCAGGTGGTTTATGACTACTAGTTGTAGATCAATATTCAGGTGGTTTATGACTACTAGTTGTAGATCAATATTCAGGTGGTTTATGACTACTAGTTTAAGATAAATTTTCAGGTGGTTTATGACTACTAGTTGTAGATCAATATTCAGGTGGTTTATGACTACTAGTTGTAGATCAATATTCAGGTGGTTTATGACTACTAGTTGAAGATCAATATTCAGGTGGTTTATGACTGCTAGTTGTAGATCAATATTCAGGTGGTTTATGACTGCTAGTTGTAGATCAATATTCAGGTGGTTTATGACTGCTAGTTTAAGATCAATATTCAGGTGGTTTATGACTGCTAGTTGTAGATCAATATTCAGGTGGTTTATGACTGCTAGTTGAAGATCAATATTCAGGTGGTTTATGACTACTAGTTGTAGATCAATATTCAGGTGGTTTATGACTGCTAGTTTAAGATCAATATTCAGGTGGTTTATGACTGCTAGTTGTAGATCAATATTCAGGTGGTTTATGACTACTAGTTTAAGATCAATATTCAGGTGGTTTATGACTACTAGTTTAAGATAAATTTTCAGGTGGTTTATGACTGCTAGTTGTAGATCAATATTCACGTGGTTTATGACTACTAGTTGTAGATCAATATTCAGGTGGTTTATGACTACTAGTTGTAGATCAATATTCAGGTGGATTATGACTACTAGTTTAAGATCAATATTCAGGTGGTTTATGACTGCTAGTTGTAGATCAATATTCAGGTGGTTTATGACTACTAGTTGTAGATCAATATTCAGGTGGTTTATGACTGCTAGGTGTAGATCAATATTGAGGTGGTTTATGACTACTAGTTGTAGATCAATATTCAGGTGGTTTATGACTACTAGTTTAAGATCAATATTCAGGTGGTTTATGACTGCTAGTTGTAGATCAATATTCAGGTGGTTTATGACTACTAGTTGTAGATCAATATTCAGGTGGTTTATGACTGCTAGGTGTAGATCAATATTGAGGTGGTTTATGACTACTAGTTGTAGATCAATATTCAGGTGGTTTATGACTACTAGTTTAAGATAAATATTCAGGTAGTTTATGACTACTAGTTGAAGATCAATATTCAGGTGGTTTATGACTGCTAGTTGTAGATCAATATTCCGGTGGTTTATGACTACTAGTTGTAGATCAATATTCAGGTGGATTATGACGACTAGTTGAAGATCAATATTCAGGTGGTTTATGACTGCTAGTTGTAGATCAATATTCAGGTGGTTTATGACTACTAGTTGTAGATCAATATTCAGGTGGTTTATGACTACTAGTTGTAGATCAATATTCAGGTGGTTTATGACTGCTAGGTGTAGATCAATATTCAGGTGGTTTATGACTACTAGTTTAGATCAATATTCAGGTGGTTTATGACTACTAGTTTAAGATCAATATTCAGGTGGTTTATGACTACTAGTTGAAGATCAATATTCAGGTGGTTTATGACTGCTAGTTGTAGATCAATATTCAGGTGGTTTATGACTACTAGGTGTAGATCAATATTCAGGTGGTTTATGACTACTAGTTGTAGATCAATATTCAGGTGGTTTATGACTACTAGTTGAAGATCAATATTCAGGTGGTTTATGACTGCTAGTTGTAGATCAATATTCAGGTGGTTTATGACTGCTAGTTGTAGATCAATATTCAGGTGGTTTATGACTACTAGTTATAGATCAATATTCAGGTGGTTTATGACTACTAGTTGTAGATCAATATTCAGGTGGTTTATGACTACTAGTTTAAGATCAATATTCAGGTGGTTTATGACTACTAGTTGTAGATCAATATTCAGGTGGTTTATGACTACTAGTTTAAGATCAATATTCAGGTGGTTTATGACTACTAGTTTAAGATCAATATTCAGGTGGTTTATGACTACTAATTGTAGATCAATATTCAGGTGGTTTATGACTACTAGTTGTAGATCAATATTCAGGTGGTTTATGACTACTAGTTTAAGATCAATATTCAGGTGGTTTATGACTACTAGTTGTAGATCAATATTCAGGTGGTTTATGACTACTAGTTGTAGATCAATATTCAGGTGGTTTATGACTACTAGTTGTAGATCAATATTCAGGTGGTTTATGACTACTAGTTGAAGATCAATATTCAGGTGGTTTATGACTACTAGTTTAAGATAAATTTTCAGGTGGTTTATGACTACTAGTTGTAGATCAATATTCAGGTGGTTTATGACTACTAGTTGTAGATCAATATTCAGGTGGTTTATGACTACTAGTTGAAGATCAATATTCAGGTGGTTTATGACTACTAGTTGTAGATCAATATTCAGGTGGTTTATGACTACTAGTTGTAGATCAATATTCAGGTGGTTTATGACTACTAGTTGAAGATCAATATTCAGGTGGTTTATGACTGCAAGTTGTAGATCAATATTCAGGTGGTTTATGACTGCTAGTTGTAGATCAATATTCAGGTGGTTTATGACTGCTAGTTTAAGATCAATATTCAGGTGGTTTATGACTGCTAGTTGTAGATCAATATTCAGGTGGTTTATGACTGCTAGTTGAAGATCAATATTCAGGTGGTTTATGACTGCTAGTTTAAGATCAATATTCAGGTGGTTTATGACTGCTAGTTGTAGATCAATATTCAGGTGGTTTATGACTACTAGTTTAAGATCAATATTCAGGTGGTTTATGACTACTAGTTTAAGATAAATTTTCAGGTGGTTTATGACTGCTAGTTGTAGATCAATATTCACGTGGTTTATGACTACTAGTTGTAGATCAATATTCAGGTGGATTATGACTACTAGTTTAAGATCAATATTCAGGTGGTTTATGACTGCTAGTTGTAGATCAATATTCAGGTGGTTTATGACTACTAGTTGTAGATCAATATTCAGGTGGTTTATGACTACTAGTTGTAGATCAATATTCAGGTGGTTTATGACTGCTAGGTGTAGATCAATATTCAGGTGGTTTATGACTACTAGTTGTAGATCAATATTCAGGTGGTTTATGACTACTAGTTTAAGATAAATATTCAGGTAGTTTATGACTACTAGTTGAAGATCAATATTCAGGTGGTTTATGACTGCTAGTTGTAGATCAATATTCCGGTGGTTTATGACTACTAGTTGTAGATCAATATTCAGGTGGTTTATGACTGCTAGTTGTAGATCCATATTCAGGTGGTTTATGACTGCTAGTTTAAGATCAATATTCAGGTGGTTTATGACTGCTAGTTGTAGATCAATATTCAGGTGGTTTATGACTACTAGTTGTAGATCAATATTCAGGTGGTTTATGACTGCTAGTTTAAGATCAATATTCAGGTGGTTTATGACTGCTAGTTGTAGATCAATATTCAGGTGGTTTATGACTGCTAGTTGTAGATCAATATTCAGGTGGTTTATGACTTCTAGTTGAAGATCAATATTCAGGTGGTTTATGACTACTAGTTGTAGATCAATATTCAGGTGGTTTATGACTGCTAGTTTAAGATCAATATTCAGGTGGTTTATGACTGCTAGTTGTAGATCAATATTCAGGTGGTTTATGACTACTAGTTTAAGATCAATATTCAGGTGGTTTATGACTACTAGTTTAAGATAAATTTTCAGGTGGTTTATGACTGCTAGTTGTAGATCAATATTCACGTGGTTTATGACTACTAGTTGTAGATCAATATTCAGGTGGTTTATGACTACTAGTTGTAGATCAATATTCAGGTGGATTATGACTACTAGTTTAAGATCAATATTCAGGTGGTTTATGACTGCTAGTTGTAGATCAATATTCAGGTGGTTTATGACTACTAGTTGTAGATCAATATTCAGGTGGTTTATGACTACTAGTTGTAGATCAATATTCAGGTGGTTTATGACTGCTAGGTGTAGATCAATATTCAGGTGGTTTATGACTACTAGTTGTAGATCAATATTCAGGTGGTTTATGACTACTAGTTTAAGATAAATATTCAGGTAGTTTATGACTACTAGTTGAAGATCAATATTCAGGTGGTTTATGACTGCTAGTTGTAGATCAATATTCCGGTGGTTTATGACTACTAGTTGTAGATCAATATTCAGGTGGTTTATGACTACTAGTTGTAGATCAATATTCAGGTGGTTTATGACTGCTAGTTGTAGATCCATATTCAGGTGGTTTATGACTGCTAGTTTAAGATCAATATTCAGGTGGTTTATGACTGCTAGTTGTAGATCAATATTCAGGTGGTTTATGACTACTAGTTGTAGATCAATATTCAGGTGGTTTATGACTGCTAGTTTAAGATCAATATTCAGGTGGTTTATGACTGCTAGTTGTAGATCAATATTCAGGTGGTTTATGACTACTAGTTTAAGATCAATATTCAGGAGGTTTATGACTACTAGTTTAAGATACATTTTCAGGTGGTTTATGACTGCTAGTTGTAGATCAATATTCACGTGGTTTATGACTACTAGTTGTAGATCAATATTCAGGTGGTTTATGACTACTAGTTGTAGATCAATATTCAGGTGGATTATGACTACTAGTTGAAGATCAATATTCAGGTGGTTTATGACTGCTAGTTGTAGATCAATATTCAGGTGGTTTATGACTACTAGTTGTAGATCAATATTCAGGTGGATTATGACTACTAGTTGTAGATCAATATTCAGGTGGTTTATGACTGCTAGGTGTAGATCAATATTCAGGTGGTTTATGACTACTAGTTGTAGATCAATATTCAGGTGGTTTATGACTACTAGTTTAAGATCAATATTCAGGTGGTTTATGACTACTAGTTGAAGATCAATATTCAGGTGGTTTATGACTGCTAGTTGTAGATCAATATTCAGGTGGTTTATGACTACTAGTTGTAGATCAATATTCAGGTGGATTATGACTACTAGTTTAAGATCAATATTCAGGTGGTTTATGACTGCTAGTTGTAGATCAATATTCAGGTGGTTTATGACTGCTAGTTGTAGATCAATATTCAGGTAGTTTATGACTACTAGGTGTAGATCAATATTCAGGTGGTTTATGACTACTAGTTGTAGATCAATATTCAGGTGGTTTATGACTACTAGTTGTAGATCAATATTCAGGTGGTTTATGACTACTAGTTGTAGATCAATATTCAGGTGGTTTATGACTGCTCGTTTAAGATCAATATTCAGGTGGTTTATGACTGCTAGTTGTAGATCAATATTCAGGTGGTTTATGACTACTAGTTTAAGATAAATTTTCAGGTGGTTTATGACTGCTAGTTGTAGATCAATATTCACGTGGTTTATGACTACTAGTTGTAGATCAATATTCAGGTGGTTTATGACTACTAGTTGTAGATCAATATTCAGGTGGTTTATGACTGCTAGTTGTAGATCAATATTCAGGTGGTTTATGACTGCTAGTTTAAGATCAATATTCAGGTGGTTTATGACTGCTAGTTGTAGATCAATATTCAGGTGGTTTATGACTACTAGTTTAAGATCAATATTCAGGAGGTTTATGACTACTAGTTTAAGATACATTTTCAGGTGGTTTATGACTGCTAGTTGTAGATCAATATTCACGTGGTTTATGACTACTAGTTGTAGATCAATATTCAGGTGGTTTATGACTACTAGTTGTAGATCAATATTCAGGTGGATTATGACTACTAGTTGAAGATCAATATTCAGGTGGTTTATGACTGCTAGTTGTAGATCAATATTCAGGTGGTTTATGACTACTAGTTGTAGATCAATATTCAGGTGGTTTATGACTACTAGTTGTAGATCAATATTCAGGTGGTTTATGACTGCTAGGTGTAGATCAATATTCAGGTGGTTTATGACTACTAGTTGTAGATCAATATTCAGGTGGTTTATGACTACTAGTTTAAGATCAATATTCAGGTGGTTTATGACTACTAGTTGAAGATCAATATTCAGGTGGTTTATGACTGCTAGTTGTAGATCAATATTCAGGTGGTTTATGACTACTAGTTGTAGATCAATATTCAGGTGGATTATGACTACTAGTTTAAGATCAATATTCAGGTGGTTTATGACTGCTAGTTGTAGATCAATATTCAGGTGGTTTATGACTACTAGTTGTAGATCAATATTCAGGTAGTTTATGACTACTAGGTGTAGATCAATATTCAGGTGGTTTATGACTACTAGTTGTAGATCAATATTCAGGTGGTTTATGACTACTAGTTGTAGATCAATATTCAGGTGGTTTATGACTACTAGTTGTAGATCAATATTCAGGTGGTTTATGACTGCTCGTTTAAGATCAATATTCAGGTGGTTTATGACTGCTAGTTGTAGATCAATATTCAGGTGGTTTATGACTACTAGTTTAAGATACATTTTCAGGTGGTTTATGACTGCTAGTTGTAGATCAATATTCACGTGGTTTATGACTACTAGTTGTAGATCAATATTCAGGTGGTTTATGACTACTAGTTGTAGATCAATATTCAGGTGGTTTATGACTGCTAAGTGTAGATCAATATTCAGGTGGTTTATGACTACTAGTTTAGATCAATATTCAGGTAGTTTATGACTACTAGTTGTAGATCAATATTCAGGTGGTTTATGACTACTAGTTGTAGATCAATATTCAGGTGGTTTATGACTGCTAAGTGTAGATCAATATTCAGGTGGTTTATGACTGCTAGTTGTAGATCAATATTCAGGTGGTTTATGACTACTAGGTGTAGATCAATATTCAGGTGGTTTATGACTACTAGTTGTAGATCAATATTCAGGTGGTTTATGACTACTAGTTGAAGATCAATATTCAGGTGGTTTATGACTGCTAGTTGTAGATCAATATTCAGGTGGTTTATGACTGCTAGTTGTAGATCAATATTCAGGTGGTTTATGACTACTCGTTATAGATCAATATTCAGGTGGTTTATGACTACTAGTTGTAGATCAATATTCAGGTGGTTTATGACTACTAGTTTAAGTTCAATATTCAGGTGGTTTATGACTACTAGTTGTAGATCAATATTCAGGTGGTTTATGACTACTAGTTTAAGATCAATATTCAGGTGGTTTATGACTACTAGTTTAAGATCAATATTCAGGTGGTTTATGACTACTAATTGTAGATCAATATTCAGGTGGTTTATGACTACTAGTTGCAGATCAATATTCAGGTGGTTTATGACTACTAGTTGAAGATCAATATTCAGGTGGTTTATGACTACTAGTTGAAGATCAATATTCAGGTGGTTTATGACTACTAGTTGTAGATCAATATTCAGGTGGTTTATGACTGCTAGTTGTAGATCAATATTCAGGTGGTTTATGACTACTAGTTTAAGATCAATATTCAGGTGGTTTATGACTACTAGTTTAAGATAAATTTTCAGGTGGTTTATGACTGCTAGTTGTAGATCAATATTCACGTGGTTTATGACTACTAGTTGTAGATCAATATTCAGGTGGTTTATGACTGCTAGGTGTAGATCAATATTCAGGTGGATTATGACGACTAGTTGAAGATCAATATTCAGGTGGTTTATGACTACTAGTTGTAGATCAATATTCAGGTGGTTTATGACTACTAGTTGTAGATCAATATTCAGGTGGTTTATGACTGCTAGGTGTAGATCAATATTCAGGTGGTTTATGACTGCTAGGTGTAGATCAATATTCAGGTGGTTTATGACTACTAGTTGTAGATCAATATTCAGGTGGATTATGACTACTAGTTGAAGATCAATATTCAGGTGGTTTATGACTGCTAGGTGTAGATCAATATTCAGGTGGTTTATGACTACTAGTTGTAGATCAATATTCAGGTGGATTATGACTACTAGTTGAAGATCAATATTCAGGTGGTTTATGACTGCTAGTTGTAGATCAATATTCAGGTGGTTTATGACTACTAGTTGTAGATCAATATTCAGGTAGTTTATGACTACTAGGTGTAGATCAATATTCAGGTGGTTTATGACTACTAGTTGTAGATCAATATTCAGGTGGTTTATGACTACTAGTTGTAGATCAATATTCAGGTGGTTTATGACTACTAGTTGTAGATCAATATTCAGGTGGTTTATGACTGCTCGTTTAAGATCAATATTCAGGTGGTTTATGACTGCTAGTTGTAGATCAATATTCAGGTGGTTTATGACTACTAGTTTAAGATAAATTTTCAGGTGGTTTATGACTGCTAGTTGTAGATCAATATTCACGTGGTTTATGACTACTAGTTGTAGATCAATATTCAGGTGGTTTATGACTACTAGTTGTAGATCAATATTCAGGTGGTTTATGACTGCTAGTTGTAGATCAATATTCAGGTGGTTTATGACTGCTAGTTTAAGATCAATATTCAGGTGGTTTATGACTACTAGTTGAAGATCAATATTCAGGTGGTTTATGACTGCTAGTTGTAGATCAATATTCAGGTGGTTTATGACTACTAGTTGTAGATCAATATTCAGGTGGATTATGACTACTAGTTTAAGATCAATATTCAGGTGGTTTATGACTGCTAGTTGTAGATCAATATTCAGGTGGTTTATGACTACTAGTTGTAGATCAATATTCAGGTGGTTTATGACTGCTAGTTGTAGATCAATATTCAGGTGGTTTATGACTGCTAGTTGTAGATCAATATTCAGGTGGTTTATGACTACTAGTTGTAGATCAATATTCAGGTGGTTTATGACTACTAGTTGTAGATCAATATTCACGTGGTTTATGACTACTAGTTGTAGATCAATATTCACGTGGTTTATGACTGCTAGTTGTAGATCAATATTCAGGTGGTTTATGACTACTAGTTGTAGATCAATATTCAGGTGGTTTATGACTACTAGTTGTAGATCAATATTCAGGTGGTTTATGACTACTAGTTTAAGATCAATATTCAGGTGGTTTATGACTGCTAGTTGTAGATCAATATTCACGTGGTTTATGACTACTAGTTGTAGATCAATATTCAGGTGGATTATGACTACTAGTTTAAGATCAATATTCAGGTGGTTTATGACTGCTAGTTGTAGATCAATATTCACGTGGTTTATGACTGCTAGTTGTAGATCAATATTCAGGTGGATTATGACTACTAGTTTAAGATCAATATTCAGGTGGTTTATGACTGCTAGTTGTAGATCAATATTCACGTGGTTTATGACTACTAGTTGTAGATCAATATTCAGGTGGTTTATGACTACTAGTTGTAGATCAATATTCAGGTGGTTTATGACTACTAGTTGTAGATCAATATTCAGGTGGTTTATGACTACTAGTTGTAGATCAATATTCAGGTGGTTTATGACTACTAGTTTAAGATCAATATTCAGGTGGTTTATGACTACTAGTTGTAGATCAATATTCAGGTGGTTTATGACTACTAGTTTAAGATCAATATTCAGGTGGTTTATGACTACTAGTTTAAGATCCTTGTCATCATCTTATGGACAACATATGAGTTTATGTGTTGTGAGTCCCCTTACTATCTCTGACTAGCATGTTCACAATACTAAAATGTCAAATTAAATTTGATTCCTGGAGCATTTAATATCCAATGTTTATTTGTATGACTTATTCAAAACTGTCCATGAATGGCTGCAAAAATACATAGCCTCATATAAGTCATTTTTAAGACACAAGTAGGCATATCAGATTTCAAATATGTGATTATGCTGGCAATACTGTGAAGAAGTGGAATAATACAATAAGTTTGTGATAACATTAGTGTTCTTGCTGACAAGCAGAGTAATTCCCCTATATTTTAGCCCATTGTTTAGAAGGAGAAATGTTCCACTGATCAGACTAAAAGTAAATAAATAATAAAATCTCCTGAAGACAAGATGACAAATCTGCCCCAACTCCCTAACCAAATTCATGTTCTATTTATTGTCCCCGCTCTAGAATAATAAAACATACACTTTTGGGTTCACAATCTGTTTGACAAAATTATTTTCATAATTACAAATCAGGTCACCCTACCAAACATCCCTGCTAAAACATACTGCAAGTCTGTCTGCTGCCTTTTCCTTGTCACAGCCTAAACGCCAATCACCAAACTAGGGGACTAGTGTGGATTAATCGACTTTAGCACATGCTGTCGAAAGGCTGCATTCTGCAATAGCAACCTAATTTTGTTGACAACATTGTACATAAAACAGCGCTTACCGTGCTACTCTTTCTCAGTGGCGATTTTAGCATAGAAATGTTCTTGAGGCAGACAAAACAAATATAGATTTTTATGCATGCGAGCAAAGCCACAACACAACACTAAACAATACATTAATTGCACTATAACGGTGTTAAATGGTGCCCACAACCTGTTAGGGCCTACATAAAGCTGTCCCAACAGCAGAGTCCCAACAGCAGTCCCAACATCTTACCACTGCTACACCTGGCTATCAGTGGAGCTTTGTCTGGCAGCGAAAGAGCTCATTCAACCTCATTTGCTGCCTTTTAAAAAAAACATAGGTGATATAGCTGACTTGCTAAAGAAATGTGGTTCCTACTGACAATTGAGATGTACAAACTATGGCATAAGTGGACGACGAGCGGATAAGAGTCCGTCCGTAATTTCGATTAAGACATTAATGAGCGAGCTAGGACGAGCGTAGTCAATATAACTATTTGTTCAGCACTTTTAAATGTACAGCGACATAATTCAGAACATGAGCCGTTCTTACAGTATTCTCCCTGTATACCAAGTCAGAACCGTAGGATAAATAAAGGGGGCATATAAGCTGACAATGAAAGCTCTTACAATATTCAATGATTACATTTCTCTAAAACAGGCTATAGGCTACATGTGCACCACCAAGTCAGAACAGTAGGGGAAATTAAGACGGGGAAAAGGGATCAAATTATTAGGGTGAGGCACATGGGCTACTAACAGCTTACTACTCAACATACACTTAGTATTACTTTCTTAACTGCAGTATACATATCTTCCTGCCATATTACATAATTATGCAGCAGCATACAATACATTTTTGTACTCACCCTGTTGTGCTGTGCTCACTTGAACAGGAAGGTGATGCGGCGGTCCTTTGTGGGCTATTTTTTTGTCATCAAAGTCTGGCATTCTCTGGATTTATGGTGCTTTCAAGACAACTGGGAACTCGGGGAAAAAACAGAATTGAATCATGATGACGTCAGTGATCTTCAGGTCGGTGGTCAAGGAAGAGGCCCGTGTTCCGGACTTGCGATTCCGAGTTGGATGACCATTCAAAATGTATTTTCCCAGTCAGAGCTCATTGTTTTCCCAAGTTCCCAGTTGTCTTGAACTCTTGTTGTCTTGAACTCTTGAAGTAAGATTTCCCAGTTCTGAGTTTCCAGTTGTTTTGAGCACGGCAGAAGTCATGCTGGATTGACAACATGGCAAATGTTGAATGTTTATCCTTTTAAGCTGGGAAAAGAGAGCCTTAAACCCAGACTTGGAACCACGAATCCACTTCACTGAATAGCAGGTTAGTGATTGCTTTGCAATGCTTGTAGTTAGGCACTAATTCCGTCTAAAACCACTCATTGTTGAATTTGTGACTTCCAATCTGTGGTGTAATGTTTATGTCCAATGGCCGATGAGCACAGATATATTTGATCTAAAATCTCTTCATTATTTATCTTCATATGACAAGGATTAAAAAGCATTTGCCAGTAGATTGTCGACTTGATTCATGATGATGACTGCTAGCTTGCTAGCTAAGATTTTGAAAGTATGATGTTGACGTGATCAGTCCAATCAAAGCTACTGTAGATATAATGTGATTTAATGTCATTTTATCTGTGGCCAATGACCTTGAGCCTTCTTGGATGGACACTTCTCATGTAACTCTATGGCAGCAGCCAAGGGGGTTGAATTTTTGAGCTCTACCCTTAGATTCGGCAGTGACGTAGTGTCCCCTTGAGTGACAGAAAACTGAGCCAATCCTTGAGCTGCCTTACTTAAGAAAGCAAAAAAAAATGTTTTTTTCTTTTTACATTGTTTGCAAACTGATATGTGACACGTGGCCAGGGGCAGGATCTTATCCCGGTATTGGGATTCATTGTCATGTGACCATGGCGGGGAATTCAAAACTGCAAGAGTAATCATTTCAAATAATCAAATAATCAACTATTTTCCTCCATTTGAAAGATATATCTCCTAAATCTAACCACGCTGTCCAATTTTCAGAGGCTTTACGGAGAATGCATAAATTTAGGTTATGTGAGGAGAGTACATTGACAATAGCTGCGTGTAATGTTTAGCCAATTCAAAGAAGGGCATCAACAGACAGAAAACTAGCTAGAATTATGCACTTACCTTTGACAATCTGCATCAGATGACACTCATAGGACATTATGTTAGACAATACATGCATTTTTAGTTCCATCAAGTTCATATTTATATCCAAAAACAGCATTTACAGTCGCGGTGAAATTCAGAATTTTTTTCGGCTCGAATGCTCCCAGTGAATCCAGCATTACAAATCACGGAATTACTATTCGAAAACATTGGTAAATTATAATATTGTCATTCAAAGAATAATATATTATCATCTCGTAATTGCTACCGAATGGCCAGATCTCAAAATAACTTTACTGGGAAATCACATTTTGCTATAAACTGGGTACTATGCTAACAACATAAGCTAAGCTATAAGCTAAGCTAAGCTAAACCGTTAGCATTAGCATCATCTAATATCGATAATAACATTCTAAATATCCCCTTACCTTTGATTATCTCCATCAGAAGGCGCTGCCAGAGATCCCAGGTCCAGAACAAATGTGGTTTCTTTTGACAAAGTTCATAATTTATGTCCAAATAGTTAGCGTTCAGTAGGCTCCCACAAAATGAGGTGGGCAGTGTAAAGTCACGCCGAAAATCTAAAAAAAACCTAGTAAATAATCTATTTATGTTTGTTCAAACATGTCAAACGTTGTTTAGCATTAATCTTTTGGTCCATTTTTTACGTGAAACATCAGTAAACATCAGTAATATTTTCACACAACCTATCAAGTGTCTAGAATAAACGATTATGACAAAGACACTCTTCTCAGATTCATGCGCAGGCGCAAAAAATGAAGTGATGACGTGTCAACTTGTAAGCTTTCTAATTCGGTCTGTATTCATCACAGATGCTTCCAACAACTTTCTAAAGATCGTTGACATCTAGTGGAAGCAGTAGGAGTTGCGAACTGAATCCTTTCTCACTGTGGTATCTGTAAAACAATGACACTAAATAGTACAGTCACAAAATTCTCATTTTTTAAAATCTATTTTTCACAGGTTTTTGCCTGCAATATGAGTTTTGTTATACTTACAGACACCATTCAAACTGTTTTAGAAAATTCAGAGTGTTTTCTATCCGAATGTGTTAATAATATGCATATCCTAGCTTCTGAGTTGGTGTAGGAGGCAGTTAAAAATGGGCACATATTTTTTTCAAAATTCTCAATACTGCCCCCGTGGCCCGTAGAGGTTAATGTCAAAATAACATGCAAAACAGGCAACCCCCCCAAAAATAAATAATGTGTCACGTCCTGACCAGTAAAAGAGGTTGTTTGTTATTGTAGTTTGGTCAGGACGTGGCAGGGATGTGTTTGTTTTGTGTTGTCAGGGTTTTTGGGTTGTGTTCTATGTTTTGTATTTCAATGTTCTATTTTCTAGTTTTTCTATTTCTATGTCTAGTTTATTGTTTTGACGTTCAATTGGAGGCAGCTGTTCCTCGTTGCCTCTAATTGAAGTTCCTATTTAGGAGGGGTGTTTTTTCTATGGGATTTGTGGGTAGTTGTTTCCTGTTTAGTGTTTGTTGCACCTGACAGGACTGTTTCTCGTTGATGTTTGTTGTTTTGTTAAGTGTTTACGTTTTCCTTCATTAAAGAAGATGAGTATTCACATTCCCGCTGCATTTTGGTCCAATTCATACGACGCCCGTGACAGAACTACCCACCACCAACGGACCAAGCAGCGGAGGAAGGAGCAGCAGCAGAGTTATAAGGAGTTTTGGACTTGGGAGCAGATACTAGCGGGAGAAGGACCATCGAGGAAGGCTGGAGAGGACAGAGAACACTATGCTGGGACACAGCTAGCAAGGAAGCCTGAGAGGCACCCCCAAGAAATCTTTTGGGGGGGGGGCACACGGGTAGTTTGGCTGAGCCAAGGATGAGCCCCGCGCTTATTATGGGGAGTGTGTGGAGTGGAGAGTGCCGGTGTATGCGGAAGTGCGCACGATCTCGCCCATGCGCACGCACAGTCCGGTGCGAGTGATCCCAGCCCCTTGCAAGTGCCGTGCTAGAGTGGGCATCCAGCCTGGAAGGAGGATGCCTGTACAGCACATTTGGCCACCAGTGCGCCTCCTAGGCCCAGGTGACCCTACGCCTGCTCTACGCACGGCAGCCATCAGGCCTCTGTACAGCCCAGTTCATCCTGTGCCAGCACTCCACTCGTGCAGGGCTACTATTACCATCCAGCCAGGACGGGTTGTGCAGGAGGTGCGCTCCAGACCTCCAGTGCCTACTCATGGCCCGGTGTATCCAGTTCCTGCTCCTCGCACTAGCCCTGAGGTGCGTGTCTCTAGTCTGGTGCCTCCAAAGTCAGAACCACGCACCAGGCCTCCAGTGCATCAGCCCAGTCTAGTACGTCCTGTTCCCGCTCCTCGCACTAGCCTTGGGGTGCGTGTCTCCAGTCTGCTGCCTCCAGTACCAGCCCCACGCACCAGGCCTCCAGTGCGTCAGCCCAGTCCAGAGCTTCCGACGACAGTGCCCTGTCCAGAGTGTCCGGCAACAGTGCCCTGTCCAGTGTCTGGCAACAGTGCCCCGTGCAGAGTGTCCGGCAACGGTGCCCCGTCCAGAGTGAGACGGCCCACAGTCCGGAGCCAGCAGAGACGGCCCACAGTCCGGAGCCAGCAGAGACGGCCCACAGTCCGGAGCCAGCAGAGACGGCCCACAGTCCGGAGCCAGCAGAGACGGCCCACAGTCCGGAACCGACAGAGACGGCCCACAGTCCGGAACCGACAGAGACGGCCCACAGTCCGGAACCGACAGAGACGCCCTCCAGTCCGGAGCTCCCAGAGTCGCCCTCCAGTCCGGAGCTCCCAGAGTCGCCCTCCAGTCCGGAGCTCCCAGAGTCGCCCTCCAGTCCGGAGCTCCCAGAGTCGCCCTCCAGTCCGAGGTCTCCAGTGACACGCATCAGCCCGAGGTCTCCAGCGACGCGCATCAGCCCGAGGTCTCCAGCGACGCGCATCAGCCCGAGGTCTCCAGCGACGCGCCATAGCCCAGAGACTTCGGCATGGGTAAAATATAATAAGCATTTAGCGAGGGTGGACAGGTTAGGTTGGGGAGTAAGGCCGGAGCCTGAGCCACCTCCGTAGTAGGAGGTTGGAGGCGGGGGGTGTAGCACAAGAACCGTTGGTGACGGTGGCCACCCTCCCTTCCCTCTCTTTAGTTAGGATTCTTTTTTTTGTTTTGGGGTTTATTTTTATTTTAAAAAAATGTTTGTGTGAGGTGCTTCCGAGGTCTGCACCTTTGGGGGGGGGGGATACTGTCACGTCCTGACCAGTAAAAGAGGTTGTTTGTTATTGTAGTTTGGTCAGGACGTGGCAGGGGTGTGTTTGTTTTGTGTTGTCGGGGTTTTGGGTTGTGTTCTATGTTTTGCATTTCTATGTTCTATTTTCTAGTTTTTCTATTTCTATGTCTAGTTTTATTGTTTTGACGTTCAATTGAAGGCAGCTGTTCCTCGTTGCCTCTAATTGAAGGTCCTATTTAGTAGGGGTGTTTTTTGTCAACCTCCTTCCCTCAGTAAGAGCATTGAAGATGGGTCATGGCTGGGTCTTCCAGCATGACAACGACCCGAAACACACAGCCAGGGCAACTAAGGAGTGGCTCCGTAAGAAGCATCTCAAGGTCCTGGAGTGGCCTAGCCAGTCTCCAGACCTGAACCCAAAAGAAAATCTTTGGAGGGAGCTGAAAGTCCGTATTGCCCAGCGACAGCCCCGAAACCTGAAGGATCTGGAGAAGGTCTGTATGGAGGAGGGAGCCAAAATCCCTGCTGCAGTGTGTGCAAACCTGGTCAAGAATGATGATCTCTGAAATTGCAAACAAAGGTTTCTGTACCAAATATTAAGTTCTGCTTTTCTGATGTATCAAATACTTATGTCATGAAATAAAATGCAAATTAATTACTTAAAAATCATACAATGTGATTTTCTGGATTTTTGTTTTAGATTCCATCTCTCACAGTTGAAGTGTACCTATGACAAAAATTACAGACCTTTACATGCTTTGTAAGTAGGAATACCTGCAAAATTGACAGTGTATCAAATACTTGTTCTCCCCACTGTATGTATACAGTACCAGTCAAAAGTTTGGACACACCTACTCATTCAAGTGTTTTCTTTATTTTTACTATTTTCTACATTATAGAATAATAGCAAAGACATCAAAACGATGAAATAACACATATAGAATCATGTAGTAACCAAAAAAGTGTTAAATGTATTTTTATTTGTTTAACAGTTTTTTGGTTACTACATGATTCTATATGTGTTATTTCATAGTTTTGATGTCTTCACTATTATTCTACAATGTAGAAAATAGTAAAAATAAAGAAAAACCCTTAAATGAGTAGGTGTGTCCAAACTTTTGACTGGTATCTTTGTCTAAATGCAACATCTATTCAAATGTAATTAGGGTCCCCTGGGAAACACTGAACAACACTTTGGGTCCTATCCTGTCATAACTCCTACCTGGCTTTTTAATTTCTTGTCATGCCAAACAACACCAACCATAAAATTAGAACAATCATTCTATTGCTATAGAATCCCCCAAATGTTTTGATCTATATCACAAGTCCATTTGCAATATTTCGTTGAAAAATCACAATTCGATTTTTTTGCCTATATTGTGCTAACAATCTTGTAACTTTAACAGTATATGCAAACATTTGGTGGCACAGAAAGAAAGCAAAAATGATATCATCTTCATGAGATGTGCATCAAAAGTAAGTAGGATTCATATAGGCCTAATGTAATCCCAATGTAGGCTATATCTCAATCAATTAAAAAATATATTTTTCTGGTGTTCCTAAATTTTATGTGGTGCTGCTTACTTTTTAAAGTTAGCAGCACCAGTGCTACCAATGAAAAATATTACATTAAGAGCCCTGACTGTCTAGCTTTCATTTCAGTGATTATTAGCGAGCTGGACATGGTCAACAAACTGTTTGAATGTAGTTCCATTAGAATTTCTACACAGTTTAGATTTGGTTTTAGTAATGTTTAAGTTTATTGAGTTGGTTCCACCCACCTGCTGTTTTTTTACATACTGTATGTTTGACACCCCTGCCTTAACCCGTGTGTGTGTGTGTGTGTGTGTGTGTGTGTAGTCTGTCTATGAGGTGTGTGTCTTCTCCTTCTCTCTCGGCCTGAAAGCCTCAGCAGCCTCAGGGAGCTGTGAGAAATCAATAGTATTCAGCAGCTTCTCCTCTTTATTCATTTAATAACTCTGGAGCATTGGATTATAGTTCAGCTGAACCCCATCATAGAAGCCCCATCACCACCTCTCTGTATCTCTCTCTCTTTCTGTCTCTCTCTCTCTGTATCTCTCCCTCTCTCTATCTAGCCATGTCTCTTTCTCTTTCTCTGTATCCGTCTCTCCATGCAGAGCAGCTGCCATTAAATTGTTTGTGTGTGTGTACGTCCATACGTGTGTGTGTGTACGTGTGCCTGTGTGTGTGTGTGCCTGTGCATATTGATCAGTGTGGTCAGCTTTATGTTGTGTAGTTGTAAACTTCATGTTTTAACTGTCTGCTGTTTGATGTGACTGAGATTAAAGTGTTTGCAGGGAAACAGAGTAGCACAGCAGGAAACAGTCCTGACGCTGCCAGCTACCATTATTCTGCTATTAGACCACAGGGAAATTACTATATGACTGGCTGACTTATCAATGTAAATAAGAGCTTTTCCTTTAGCGCTATGCGGCGTGTGTGTTTCTGCTACTGTGTGATCTCTATTGTCTGAGTTCTAACCATCCGTCCAAACACTAGGAGAAGTGTATAGAGAACCCCCATAGGACTCTTTTCGGTTCCAGGGAGAACCCTTTTCGGTTCCAGGGAGAACCCTTTTTGGTTCCAGGGAAAACCGTTTTTGGTTCCAGGTAGAACCCTTTTGGGTTCATTGTAGGACCCTTTCCACAGAGGATTCTACATGGAACCCAAAAGGGTTCTCCCTGGAACCAAAAGGGTTCTTCTCCCTGGAACCAAAAGGGTTCTCCCTGGAACCAAAAGGGTTCTACCTGGAACCAAAAAGGGTTCTTCAAAGGGTTCTCCTATAGGTACAGTTTAAGAACCCTTTTAGGTTCTAGATAGCACTTTTATTTCTAAGAGTGTACCATCATACTAACTGGCCTTTTATTTCTAAGAGTGTACCGTCATACTAACTGGCCTTTTATTTCTAAGAGTGTACCGTCATACTAACTGGTCTTTTATTTCTAATAGTGTACCTTCATACTAACTGGTCTTTTATTTCTAAGAGTGTACCTTCATACTAACTGGTCTTTTATTTCTAAGAGTGTACCGTCATACTAACTGGTCTTTTATTTCTAAGAGTGTACCTTCATAGTAACTGGTCTTTTATTTCTAATAGTGTACCTTCATACTAACTGGTCTTTTATTTCTAAGAGTGTACCTTCATACTAACTGGTCTTTTATTTCTAATAGTGTACCGTCATACTAACTGGTCTTTTATTTCTAAGAGTGTACCTTCATACTAACTGGTCTTTTATTTCTAATAGTGTACCTTCATACTAACTGGTCTTTTATTTCTAAGAGTGTACCGTCAACTAACTGGTCTTTTATTTCTAATAGTGTACCGTCATACTAACTGGTCTTTTATTTCTAAGAGTGTACCTTCATACTAACTGGTCATTTATTTCTAATAGTGTACCGTCATACTAAAGGTATTTTATTTCTAAGAGTGTACCTTCATACTAACTGGTCTTTTATTTCTAAGAGTGTACCTTCATACTAACTGGTCTTTTATTTCTAATAGTGTACCTTCATACTAACTGGTCTTTTATTTCTAAGAGTGTACCGTCATACTAACTGGTCTTTTATTTCTAATAGTGTACCTTCATACTAACTGGTCTTTTATTTCTAAGAGTGTACCGTCATACTAACTGGTCTTTTATTTCTAATAGTGTACCTTCATACTAACTGGTCTTTTATTTCTAAGAGTGTACCTTCATACTAACTGGTCTTTTATTTCTAATAGTGTACCTTCATACTAAATGGTCTTTTATTTCTAATAGTGTACCGTCATACTAACTGGTCTTTTATTTCTAATAGTGTACCTTCATACTAACTGGTCTTTTATTTCTAAGAGTGTACCTTCATACTAACTGGTCTTTTATTTCTAAGAGTGTACCGTCATACTAACTGGTCTTTTATTTCTAAGAGTGTACCGTCATACTAACTGGTCTTTTATTTCTAAGAGTGTACCGTCATACTAACTGGTCTTTTATTTCTAAGAGTGTACCGTCATACTAACTGGTCTTTTATTTCTAAGAGTGTACCGTCATACTAACTGGTCTTTTATTTCTAAGAGTGTACCGTCATACTAACTGGTCTTTTATTTCTAAGAGTGTACCGTCATACTAACTGGTCTTTTATTTCTAAGAGTGTACCGTCATACTAACTGGTCTTTTATTTCTAATAGTGTACCGTCATACTAACTGGTCTTTTATTTCTAAGAGTGTACCTTCAAATTATCTGGTCTTTTATTTCTAATAGTGTACCTTCATACTAACTGGTATTTTATTTCTAAGAGTGTACCGTCATACTAACTGGTCTTTTATTTCTAAGAGTGTACCGTCATACTAACTGGTCTTTTATTTCTAAGAGTGTACCGTCATACTAACTGGTCTTTTATTTCTAATAGTGTACCTTCATACTAACTGGTCTTTTATTTCTAAGAGTGTACCTTCATACTAACTGGTCTTTTATTTCTAATAGTGTACCGTCATACTAACTGGTTTTTTATTTCTAAGAGTGTACCGTCATACTAACTGGTCTTTTATTTCTAATAGTGTACCTTCATACTAACTGGTCTTTTATTTCTAATAGTGTACCTTCATACTAACTGGTGTTTTATTTCTAAGAGTGTACCTTCATACTAACTGGTCTTTTATTTCTAAGAGGGTACCGTCATACTAACTGGTCTTTTATTTCTAAGAGTGTAACGTCATACTAACTGCTCTTTTATTTCTAAGAGTGTACCTTCATACTAACTGGTCTTTTATTTCTAAGAGTGTACCGTCATACTAACTGGTCTTTTATTTCTAAGAGTGTACCGTCATACGAACTGGTCTTTTATTTCTAATATTGTACCGTCATACTAACTGGTCTTTTATTTCTAAGAGTGTACCTTCATACTAACTGGTCTTTTATTTCTAATAGTGTACCTTCATACTAACTGGTCTTTTATTTCTAAGAGTGTACCGTCATACTAACTGGTCTTTTATTTCTAATAGTGTACCTTCATACTAACTGGTCTTTTATTTCTAATAGTGTACCTTCATACTAACTGGTCTTTTATTTCTAAGAGTGTACCGTCATACTAACTGGTCTTTTATTTCTAATAGTGTACCTTCATACTAACTGGTCTTTTATTTCTAAGAGTGTACCTTCATACTAACTGGTCTTTTATTTCTAAGAGTCTACCTTCATACTAACTGGTCTTTTATTTCTAAGAGTGTACCGTCATACTAACTGGTCTTTTATTTCTAATAGTGTACCTTCATACTAACTGGTCTTTTATTTCTAATAGTGTACCTTCATACTAACTGGTATTTTATTTCTAAGAGTGTACCGTCATACTAACTGGTCTTTTATTTCTAATAGTGTACCTTCATACTAACTGGTCTTTTATTTCTAAGAGTGTACCGTCATACTAACTGGTCTTTTATTTCTAAGAGGGTACCGTCATACTATCTGGTCTTTTATTTCTAATAGTGTACCTTCATACTAACTGGTATTTTATTTCTAAGAGTGTACCGTCATACTAACTGGTCTTTTATTTCTAAGAGTGTACCGTCATACTAACTGGTATTTTATTTCTAAGAGTGTACCTTCATACTAACTGGTCTTTTATTTCTAAGAGTGTACCCTCATACTAACTAGTCTTTTATTTCTAAGAGTGTACCGTCATACTAACTGGTCTTTTATTTCTAAGAGTGTACCGTCATACTAACTGGTCTTTTATTTCTAAGAGTGTACCGTCATACTAACTGGTCTTTTATTTCTAAGAGTGTACCGTCATACTAACTGGTCTTTTATTTCTAAGAGGGTACCGTCATACTATCTGGTCTTTTATTTCTAATAGTGTACCTTCATACTAACTGGTATTTTATTTCTAAGAGTGTACCGTCATACTAACTGGTCTTTTATTTCTAAGAGTGTACCGTCATACTAACTGGTATTTTATTTCTAAGATTGTACCTTCATACTAACTGGTCTTTTATTTCTAAGAGTGTACCGTCATACTAACTGGTCTTTTATTTCTAAGAGTGTACCGTCATACTAACTGGTCTTTTATTTCTAAGAGTGTACCGTCATACTAACTGGTCTTTTATTTCTAAGAGTGTACCGTCATACTAACTGGTCTTTTATTTCTAAGAGTGTACCGTCATACTAACTGGTCTTTTATTTCTAATAGTGTACCTTCATACTAACTGGTCTTTTATTTCTAAGAGTGTACCTTCATACTAACTGGTCTTTTATTTCTAAGAGTGTACCTTCATACTAACTGGTATTTTATTTCTAATAGTGTACCTTCGTACTAACTGGTCTTTTATTTCTAAGAGTGTACCGTCATACTAACTGGTATTTTATTTCTAAGAGGGTACCGTCATACTAACTGGTCTTTTATTTCTAATAGTGTACCTTCATACTAACTGGTCTTTTATTTCTAAGAGTGTACCTTCATACTAACTGGTCTTTTATTTCTAATAGTGTACCGTCATACTAACTGGTTTTTTATTTCTAAGAGTGTACCGTCATACTAACTGCTCTTTTATTTGTAAGAGTGTACCTTCATACTAACTGGTCTTTTATTTCTAAGAGTGTACCGTCATACTAACTGGTCTTTTATTTCTAAGAGTGTACCGTCATACTAACTGGTCTTTTATTTCTAATATTGTACCGTCATACTAACTGGTCTTTTATTTCTAAGAGTGTACCTTCATACTAACTGGTCTTTTATTTCTAATAGTGTACCTTCATACTAACTGGTCTTTTATTTCTAAGAGTGTACCGTCATACTAACTGGTCTTTTATTTCTAATAGTGTACCTTCATACTAACTGGTCTTTTATTTCTAATAGTGTACCTTCATACTAACTGGTCTTTTATTTCTAAGAGTGTACCGTCATACTAACTGGTCTTTTATTTCTAATAGTGTACCTTCATACTAACTGGTCTTTTATTTCTAAGAGTGTACCTTCATACTAACTGGTCTTTTATTTCTAAGAGTGTACCTTCATACTAACTGGTCTTTTATTTCTAAGAGTGTACCGTCATACTAACTTGTCTTTTGTTTCTAATAGTGTACCTTCATACTAACTGGTCTTTTATTTCTAATAGTCTACCTTCATACTAACTGGTCTTTTATTTCTAATAGTGTACCTTCATACTAACTGGTCTTTTATTTCTAAGAGTGTACCTTCATACTAACTGGTCTTTTATTTCTAAGAGTGTACCTTCATACTAACTGGTCTTTTATTTCTAAAAGTGTACCGTCATACTAACTGGTCTTTTGTTTCTAAGAGTGTACCTTCATACTAACTGGTCTTTTATTCCTAAGAGTGTACCTTCATACTAACTGGTCTTTTATTTCTAAGAGTGTACCTTCATACTAACTGGTCTTTTATTTCTAAGAGTGTACCGTCATACTAACTGGTCTTTTGTTTCTAATAGTGTACCTTCATACTAACTGGTCTTTTATTCCTAAGAGTGTACCTTCATACTAACTGGTCTTTTATTTCTAATAGTGTACCTTCATACTAACTGGTCTTTTATTTCAAAGAGTGTACCGTCATACTAACTGGTCTTTTATTTCTAAGAGTGTACCTTCATACTAACTGGTCTTTTATTTCTAATAGTGTACCTTCATACTAACTGGTCTTTTATTTCTAAGAGTGTACCTTCATACTAACTGGTCTTTTATTTCTAATAGTGTACCTTCATACTAACTGGTCTTTTAATTCTAATAGTGTACCTTCATACTAACTGGTCTTTTATTTCTAAGAGTGTACCGTCATACTAACTGGTCTTTTATTTCTAAGAGTGTACCTTCATACTAACTGGTCATTTATTTCTAAGAGTGTACCTTCATACTAACTGGTCATTTATTTCTAAGAGTGTACCGTCATACTAACTGGTATTTTATTCCTAAGAGTGTACCGTCATACTAACTGGTCTTTTATTTCTAATAGTGTACCGTCATACTAACTGGTCTTTTATTTCTAAGAGTGTACCTTCATACTAACTGGTCTTTTATTTCTAAGAGTGTACCTTCATACTAACTGGTCTTTTATTCCTAATAGTGTACCTTCATACTAACTGGTCTTTTATTTCTAAGAGTGTACCTTCATACTAATTGGTCTTTTATTTCTAATAGTGTACCGTCATACTAACTGGTCTTTTATTTCTAAGAGTGTACCTTCATACTAACTGGTCTTTTATTTCTAATAGTGTACCGTCATACTAACTGGTCTTTTATTTCTAAGAGTGTACCTTCATACTAACTGGTCATTTATTTCTAATAGTGTACCGTCATACTAAAGGTATTTTATTTCTAAGAGTGTACCTTCATACTAACTGGTCTTTTATTTCTAAGAGTGTACCTTCATACTAACTGGTCTTTTATTTCTAATAGTGTACCTTCATACTAACTGGTCTTTTATTTCTAAGAGTGTACCGTCATACTAACTGGTCTTTTATTTCTAATAGTGTACCTTCATACTAACTGGTCTTTTATTTCTAAGAGTGTACCGTCATACTAACTGGTCTTTTATTTCTAATAGTGTACCTTCATACTAACTGGTCTTTTATTTCTAAGAGTGTACCTTCATACTAACTGGTCTTTTATTTCTAATAGTGTACCTTCATACTAAATGGTCTTTTATTTCTAATAGTGTACCGTCATACTAACTGGTCTTTTATTTCTAATAGTGTACCTTCATACTAACTGGTCTTTTATTTCTAAGAGTGTACCTTCATACTAACTGGTCTTTTATTTCTAAGAGTGTACCGTCATACTAACTGGTCTTTTATTTCTAAGAGTGTACCGTCATACTAACTGGTCTTTTATTTCTAAGAGTGTACCGTCATACTAACTGGTCTTTTATTTCTAAGAGTGTACCGTCATACTAACTGGTCTTTTATTTCTAAGAGTGTACCGTCATACTAACTGGTCTTTTATTTCTAAGAGTGTACCGTCATACTAACTGGTCTTTTATTTCTAAGAGTGTACCGTCATACTAACTGGTCTTTTATTTCTAAGAGTGTACCGTCATACTAACTGGTCTTTTATTTCTAATAGTGTACCGTCATACTAACTGGTCTTTTATTTCTAAGAGTGTACCTTCAAATTATCTGGTCTTTTATTTCTAATAGTGTACCTTCATACTAACTGGTATTTTATTTCTAAGAGTGTACCGTCATACTAACTGGTCTTTTATTTCTAAGAGTGTACCGTCATACTAACTGGTCTTTTATTTCTAAGAGTGTACCGTCATACTAACTGGTCTTTTATTTCTAATAGTGTACCTTCATACTAACTGGTCTTTTATTTCTAAGAGTGTACCTTCATACTAACTGGTCTTTTATTTCTAATAGTGTACCGTCATACTAACTGGTTTTTTATTTCTAAGAGTGTACCGTCATACTAACTGGTCTTTTATTTCTAATAGTGTACCTTCATACTAACTGGTCTTTTATTTCTAATAGTGTACCTTCATACTAACTGGTGTTTTATTTCTAAGAGTGTACCTTCATACTAACTGGTCTTTTATTTCTAAGAGGGTACCGTCATACTAACTGGTCTTTTATTTCTAAGAGTGTAACGTCATACTAACTGCTCTTTTATTTCTAAGAGTGTACCTTCATACTAACTGGTCTTTTATTTCTAAGAGTGTACCGTCATACTAACTGGTCTTTTATTTCTAAGAGTGTACCGTCATACGAACTGGTCTTTTATTTCTAATATTGTACCGTCATACTAACTGGTCTTTTATTTCTAAGAGTGTACCTTCATACTAACTGGTCTTTTATTTCTAATAGTGTACCTTCATACTAACTGGTCTTTTATTTCTAAGAGTGTACCGTCATACTAACTGGTCTTTTATTTCTAATAGTGTACCTTCATACTAACTGGTCTTTTATTTCTAATAGTGTACCTTCATACTAACTGGTCTTTTATTTCTAAGAGTGTACCGTCATACTAACTGGTCTTTTATTTCTAATAGTGTACCTTCATACTAACTGGTCTTTTATTTCTAAGAGTGTACCTTCATACTAACTGGTCTTTTATTTCTAAGAGTCTACCTTCATACTAACTGGTCTTTTATTTCTAAGAGTGTACCGTCATACTAACTGGTCTTTTATTTCTAATAGTGTACCTTCATACTAACTGGTCTTTTATTTCTAATAGTGTACCTTCATACTAACTGGTATTTTATTTCTAAGAGTGTACCGTCATACTAACTGGTCTTTTATTTCTAATAGTGTACCTTCATACTAACTGGTCTTTTATTTCTAAGAGTGTACCGTCATACTAACTGGTCTTTTATTTCTAAGAGGGTACCGTCATACTATCTGGTCTTTTATTTCTAATAGTGTACCTTCATACTAACTGGTATTTTATTTCTAAGAGTGTACCGTCATACTAACTGGTCTTTTATTTCTAAGAGTGTACCGTCATACTAACTGGTATTTTATTTCTAAGAGTGTACCTTCATACTAACTGGTCTTTTATTTCTAAGAGTGTACCCTCATACTAACTAGTCTTTTATTTCTAAGAGTGTACCGTCATACTAACTGGTCTTTTATTTCTAAGAGTGTACCGTCATACTAACTGGTCTTTTATTTCTAAGAGTGTACCGTCATACTAACTGGTCTTTTATTTCTAAGAGTGTACCGTCATACTAACTGGTCTTTTATTTCTAAGAGGGTACCGTCATACTATCTGGTCTTTTATTTCTAATAGTGTACCTTCATACTAACTGGTATTTTATTTCTAAGAGTGTACCGTCATACTAACTGGTCTTTTATTTCTAAGAGTGTACCGTCATACTAACTGGTATTTTATTTCTAAGATTGTACCTTCATACTAACTGGTCTTTTATTTCTAAGAGTGTACCGTCATACTAACTGGTCTTTTATTTCTAAGAGTGTACCGTCATACTAACTGGTCTTTTATTTCTAAGAGTGTACCGTCATACTAACTGGTCTTTTATTTCTAAGAGTGTACCGTCATACTAACTGGTCTTTTATTTCTAAGAGTGTACCGTCATACTAACTGGTCTTTTATTTCTAATAGTGTACCTTCATACTAACTGGTCTTTTATTTCTAAGAGTGTACCTTCATACTAACTGGTCTTTTATTTCTAAGAGTGTACCTTCATACTAACTGGTATTTTATTTCTAATAGTGTACCTTCGTACTAACTGGTCTTTTATTTCTAAGAGTGTACCGTCATACTAACTGGTATTTTATTTCTAAGAGGGTACCGTCATACTAACTGGTCTTTTATTTCTAATAGTGTACCTTCATACTAACTGGTCTTTTATTTCTAAGAGTGTACCTTCATACTAACTGGTCTTTTATTTCTAATAGTGTACCGTCATACTAACTGGTTTTTTATTTCTAAGAGTGTACCGTCATACTAACTGCTCTTTTATTTGTAAGAGTGTACCTTCATACTAACTGGTCTTTTATTTCTAAGAGTGTACCGTCATACTAACTGGTCTTTTATTTCTAAGAGTGTACCGTCATACTAACTGGTCTTTTATTTCTAATATTGTACCGTCATACTAACTGGTCTTTTATTTCTAAGAGTGTACCTTCATACTAACTGGTCTTTTATTTCTAATAGTGTACCTTCATACTAACTGGTCTTTTATTTCTAAGAGTGTACCGTCATACTAACTGGTCTTTTATTTCTAATAGTGTACCTTCATACTAACTGGTCTTTTATTTCTAATAGTGTACCTTCATACTAACTGGTCTTTTATTTCTAAGAGTGTACCGTCATACTAACTGGTCTTTTATTTCTAATAGTGTACCTTCATACTAACTGGTCTTTTATTTCTAAGAGTGTACCTTCATACTAACTGGTCTTTTATTTCTAAGAGTGTACCTTCATACTAACTGGTCTTTTATTTCTAAGAGTGTACCGTCATACTAACTTGTCTTTTGTTTCTAATAGTGTACCTTCATACTAACTGGTCTTTTATTTCTAATAGTCTACCTTCATACTAACTGGTCTTTTATTTCTAATAGTGTACCTTCATACTAACTGGTCTTTTATTTCTAAGAGTGTACCTTCATACTAACTGGTCTTTTATTTCTAAGAGTGTACCTTCATACTAACTGGTCTTTTATTTCTAAAAGTGTACCGTCATACTAACTGGTCTTTTGTTTCTAAGAGTGTACCTTCATACTAACTGGTCTTTTATTCCTAAGAGTGTACCTTCATACTAACTGGTCTTTTATTTCTAAGAGTGTACCTTCATACTAACTGGTCTTTTATTTCTAAGAGTGTACCGTCATACTAACTGGTCTTTTGTTTCTAATAGTGTACCTTCATACTAACTGGTCTTTTATTCCTAAGAGTGTACCTTCATACTAACTGGTCTTTTATTTCTAATAGTGTACCTTCATACTAACTGGTCTTTTATTTCAAAGAGTGTACCGTCATACTAACTGGTCTTTTATTTCTAAGAGTGTACCTTCATACTAACTGGTCTTTTATTTCTAATAGTGTACCTTCATACTAACTGGTCTTTTATTTCTAAGAGTGTACCTTCATACTAACTGGTCTTTTATTTCTAATAGTGTACCTTCATACTAACTGGTCTTTTAATTCTAATAGTGTACCTTCATACTAACTGGTCTTTTATTTCTAAGAGTGTACCGTCATACTAACTGGTCTTTTATTTCTAAGAGTGTACCTTCATACTAACTGGTCATTTATTTCTAAGAGTGTACCTTCATACTAACTGGTCATTTATTTCTAAGAGTGTACCGTCATACTAACTGGTATTTTATTCCTAAGAGTGTACCGTCATACTAACTGGTCTTTTATTTCTAATAGTGTACCGTCACACTAACTGGTCTTTTATTTCTAAGAGTGTACCTTCATACTAACTGGTCTTTTATTTCTAAGAGTGTACCTTCATACTAACTGGTCTTTTATTCCTAATAGTGTACCTTCATACTAACTGGTCTTTTATTTCTAAGAGTGTACCTTCATACTAATTGGTCTTTTATTTCTAATAGTGTACCGTCATACTAACTGGTCTTTTATTTCTAAGAGTGTACCTTCATACTAACTGGTCTTTTATTTCTAATAGTGTACCGTCATACTAACTGGTCTTTTATTTCTAAGAGTGTACCTTCATACTAACTGGTCATTTATTTCTAATAGTGTACCGTCATACTAAAGGTATTTTATTTCTAAGAGTGTACCTTCATACTAACTGGTCTTTTATTTCTAAGAGTGTACCTTCATACTAACTGGTCTTTTATTTCTAATAGTGTACCTTCATACTAACTGGTCTTTTATTTCTAAGAGTGTACCGTCATACTAACTGGTCTTTTATTTCTAATAGTGTACCTTCATACTAACTGGTCTTTTATTTCTAAGAGTGTACCGTCATACTAACTGGTCTTTTATTTCTAATAGTGTACCTTCATACTAACTGGTCTTTTATTTCTAAGAGTGTACCTTCATACTAACTGGTCTTTTATTTCTAATAGTGTACCTTCATACTAAATGGTCTTTTATTTCTAATAGTGTACCGTCATACTAACTGGTCTTTTATTTCTAATAGTGTACCTTCATACTAACTGGTCTTTTATTTCTAAGAGTGTACCTTCATACTAACTGGTCTTTTATTTCTAAGAGTGTACCGTCATACTAACTGGTCTTTTATTTCTAAGAGTGTACCGTCATACTAACTGGTCTTTTATTTCTAAGAGTGTACCGTCATACTAACTGGTCTTTTATTTCTAAGAGTGTACCGTCATACTAACTGGTCTTTTATTTCTAAGAGTGTACCGTCATACTAACTGGTCTTTTATTTCTAAGAGTGTACCGTCATACTAACTGGTCTTTTATTTCTAAGAGTGTACCGTCATACTAACTGGTCTTTTATTTCTAAGAGTGTACCGTCATACTAACTGGTCTTTTATTTCTAATAGTGTACCGTCATACTAACTGGTCTTTTATTTCTAAGAGTGTACCTTCAAATTATCTGGTCTTTTATTTCTAATAGTGTACCTTCATACTAACTGGTATTTTATTTCTAAGAGTGTACCGTCATACTAACTGGTCTTTTATTTCTAAGAGTGTACCGTCATACTAACTGGTCTTTTATTTCTAAGAGTGTACCGTCATACTAACTGGTCTTTTATTTCTAATAGTGTACCTTCATACTAACTGGTCTTTTATTTCTAAGAGTGTACCTTCATACTAACTGGTCTTTTATTTCTAATAGTGTACCGTCATACTAACTGGTTTTTTATTTCTAAGAGTGTACCGTCATACTAACTGGTCTTTTATTTCTAATAGTGTACCTTCATACTAACTGGTCTTTTATTTCTAATAGTGTACCTTCATACTAACTGGTGTTTTATTTCTAAGAGTGTACCTTCATACTAACTGGTGTTTTATTTCTAAGAGGGTACCGTCATACTAACTGGTCTTTTATTTCTAAGAGTGTAACGTCATACTAACTGCTCTTTTATTTCTAAGAGTGTACCTTCATACTAACTGGTCTTTTATTTCTAAGAGTGTACCGTCATACTAACTGGTCTTTTATTTCTAAGAGTGTACCGTCATACGAACTGGTCTTTTATTTCTAATATTGTACCGTCATACTAACTGGTCTTTTATTTCTAAGAGTGTACCTTCATACTAACTGGTCTTTTATTTCTAATAGTGTACCTTCATACTAACTGGTCTTTTATTTCTAAGAGTGTACCGTCATACTAACTGGTCTTTTATTTCTAATAGTGTACCTTCATACTAACTGGTCTTTTATTTCTAATAGTGTACCTTCATACTAACTGGTCTTTTATTTCTAAGAGTGTACCGTCATACTAACTGGTCTTTTATTTCTAATAGTGTACCTTCATACTAACTGGTCTTTTATTTCTAAGAGTGTACCTTCATACTAACTGGTCTTTTATTTCTAAGAGTCTACCTTCATACTAACTGGTCTTTTATTTCTAAGAGTGTACCGTCATACTAACTGGTCTTTTATTTCTAATAGTGTACCTTCATACTAACTGGTCTTTTATTTCTAATAGTGTACCTTCATACTAACTGGTCTTTTATTTCTAAGAGTGTACCGTCATACTAACTGGTCTTTTATTTCTAATAGTGTACCTTCATACTAACTGGTCTTTTATTTCTAAGAGTGTACCGTCATACTAACTGGTCTTTTATTTCTAAGAGGGTACCGTCATACTATCTGGTCTTTTATTTCTAATAGTGTACCTTCATACTAACTGGTATTTTATTTCTAAGAGTGTACCGTCATACTAACTGGTCTTTTATTTCTAAGAGTGTACCGTCATACTAACTGGTATTTTATTTCTAAGAGTGTACCTTCATACTAACTGGTCTTTTATTTCTAAGAGTGTACCCTCATACTAACTAGTCTTTTATTTCTAAGAGTGTACCGTCATACTAACTGGTCTTTTATTTCTAAGAGTGTACCGTCATACTAACTGGTCTTTTATTTCTAAGAGTGTACCGTCATACTAACTGGTCTTTTATTTCTAAGAGTGTACCGTCATACTAACTGGTATTTTATTTCTAAGATTGTACCTTCATACTAACTGGTCTTTTATTTCTAAGAGTGTACCGTCATACTAACTGGTCTTTTATTTCTAAGAGTGTACCGTCATACTAACTGGTCTTTTATTTCTAAGAGTGTACCTTCATACTAACTGGTCTTTTATTTCTAAGAGTGTACCGTCATACTAACTGGTCTTTTATTTCTAAGAGTGTACCGTCATACTAACTGGTCTTTTATTTCTAATAGTGTACCGTCATACTAACTGGTCTTTTATTTCTAAGAGTGTACCTTCATACTAACTGGTCTTTTATTTCTAAGAGTGTACCTTCATACTAACTGGTATTTTATTTCTAATAGTGTACCTTCGTACTAACTGGTCTTTTATTTCTAAGAGTGTACCGTCATACTAACTGGTCTTTTATTTCTAAGAGGGTACCGTCATACTAACTGGTCTTTTATTTCTAATAGTGTACCTTCATACTAACTGGTCTTTTATTTCTAAGAGTGTACCTTCATACTAACTGGTCTTTTATTTCTAATAGTGTACCGTCATACTAACTGGTTTTTTATTTCTAAGAGTGTACCGTCATACTAACTGCTCTTTTATTTGTAAGAGTGTACCTTCATACTAACTGGTCTTTTATTTCTAAGAGTGTACCGTCATACTAACTGGTCTTTTATTTCTAAGAGTGTACCGTCATACTAACTGGTCTTTTATTTCTAATATTGTACCGTCATACTAACTGGTCTTTTATTTCTAAGAGTGTACCTTCATACTAACTGGTCTTTTATTTCTAATAGTGTACCTTCATACTAACTGGTCTTTTATTTCTAAGAGTGTACCGTCATACTAACTGGTCTTTTATTTCTAATAGTGTACCTTCATACTAACTGGTCTTTTATTTCTAATAGTGTACCTTCATACTAACTGGTCTTTTATTTCTAAGAGTGTACCGTCATACTAACTGGTCTTTTATTTCTAATAGTGTACCTTCATACTAACTGGTCTTTTATTTCTAATAGTGTACCTTCATACTAACTGGTCTTTTATTTCTAAGAGTGTACCTTCATACTAACTGGTCTTTTATTTCTAAGAGTGTACCTTCATACTAACTGGTCTTTTATTTCTAAAAGTGTACCGTCATACTAACTGGTCTTTTGTTTCTAAGAGTGTACCTTCATACTAACTGGTCTTTTATTCCTAAGAGTGTACCTTCATACTAACTGGTCTTTTATTTCTAAGAGTGTACCTTCATACTAACTGGTCTTTTATTTCTAAGAGTGTACCGTCATACTAACTGGTCTTTTGTTTCTAATAGTGTACCTTCATACTAACTGGTCTTTTATTCCTAAGAGTGTACCTTCATACTAACTGGTCTTTTATTTCTAATAGTGTACCTTCATACTAACTGGTCTTTTATTTCAAAGAGTGTACCGTCATACTAACTGGTCTTTTATTTCTAAGAGTGTACCTTCATACTAACTGGTCTTTTATTTCTAATAGTGTACCTTCATACTAACTGGTCTTTTATTTCTAAGAGTGTACCTTCATACTAACTGGTCTTTTATTTCTAATAGTGTACCTTCATACTAACTGGTCTTTTAATTCTAATAGTGTACCTTCATACTAACTGGTCTTTTATTTCTAAGAGTGTACCGTCATACTAACTGGTCTTTTATTTCTAAGAGTGTACCTTCATACTAACTGGTCTTTTATTTCTAAGAGTGTACCTTCATACTAACTGGTCATTTATTTCTAAGAGTGTACCGTCATACTAACTGGTATTTTATTCCTAAGAGTGTACCGTCATACTAACTGGTCTTTTATTTCTAATAGTGTACCGTCATACTAACTGGTCTTTTATTTCTAAGAGTGTACCTTCATACTAACTGGTCTTTTATTTCTAAGAGTGTACCTTCATACTAACTGGTCTTTTATTCCTAATAGTGTACCTTCATACTAACTGGTCTTTTATTTCTAAGAGTGTACCTTCATACTAATTGGTCTTTTATTTCTAATAGTGTACCGTCATACTAACTGGTCTTTTATTTCTAAGAGTGTACCTTCATACTAACTGGTCTTTTATTTCTAATAGTGTACCGTCATACTAACTGGTCTTTTATTTCTAAGAGTGTACCGTCATACTAACTGGTCTTTTATTTCTAATAGTGTACCTTCATACTAACTGGTCTTTTATTTCTAAGAGTGTACCTTCATACTAACTGGTCTTTTATTTCTAATAGTGTACCTTCATACTAACTGGTCTTTTATTTCTAATAATGTACCTTCGTACTAACTGGTCTTTTATTTCTAATAGTGTACCTTCGTACTAACTGGTCTTTTATTTCTAATAGTGTACCTTCATACTAACTGGTCTTTTATTTCTAAGAGTGTACCTTCATACTAACTGGTCTTTTATTTCTAATAGTGTACCTTCATACTAACTGGTCTTTTATTTCTAAGAGTGTACCTTCATACTAACTGGTCTTTTATTTCTAATAGTGTACCTTCATACTAACTGGTCTTTTATTTCTAATAGTGTACCTTCATACTAACTGGTCTTTTATTTCTAAGAGTATACCGTCATACTAACTGGTCTTTTATTTCTAATAGTGTACCGTCATTCTAACTTGTCTTTTATTTCTAATAGTGTACCTTCATACTAACTGGTCTTTTATTTCTAAGAGTGTACCTTCATACTAACTGGTCTTTTATTTCTAAGAGTGTACCTTCATACTAACTGGTCTTTTATTTCTAAGAGTGTACCTTCATACTAACTGGTCTTTTATTCCTAATAGTGTACCTTCATACTAACTGGTCTTTTATTTCTAAGAGTGTACCTTCATACTAATTGGTCTTTTATTTCTAATAGTGTACCGTCATACTAACTGGTCTTTTATTTCTAAGAGTGTACCTTCATACTAACTGGTCTTTTATTTCTAATAGTGTACCGTCATACTAACTGGTCTTTTATTTCTAAGAGTGTACCGTCATACTAACTGGTCTTTTATTTCTAATAGTGTACCTTCATACTAACTGGTCTTTTATTTCTAAGAGTGTACCTTCATACTAACTGGTCTTTTATTTCTAATAGTGTACCTTCATACTAACTGGTCTTTTATTTCTAATAGTCTACCTTCATACTAACTGGTCTTTTATTTCTAAGAGTGTACCGTCATACTAACTGGTCTTTTATTTCTAATAGTGTACCGTCATTCTAACTTGTCTTTTATTTCTAATAGTGTACCTTCATACTAACTGGTCTTTTATTTCTAAGAGTGTACCTTCATACTAACTGGTCTTTTGTTTCTAATAGTGTACCTTCATACTAACTGGTCTTTTATTCCTAAGAGTGTACCTTCATACTAACTGGTCTTTTATTTCTAATATTGTACCTTCATACTAACTGGTCTTTTATTTCAAAGAGTGTACCGTCATACTAACTGGTCTTTTATTTCTAAGAGTGTACCTTCATACTAACTGGTCTTTTATTTCTAATAGTGTACCTTCATACTAACTGGTCTTTTATTTCTAAGAGTGTACCTTCATACTAACTGGTCTTTTATTTCTAATAGTGTACCTTCATACTAACTGGTCTTTTAATTCTAATAGTGTACCTTCATACTAACTGGTCTTTTATTTCTAAGAGTGTACCGTCATACTAACTGGTCTTTTATTTCTAAGAGTGTACCTTCATACTAACTGGTCTTTTATTTCTAATAGTGTACCTTCATACTAACTGGTCTTTTATTTCTAAGAGTGTACCGTCATACTAACTGGTATTTTATTCCTAAGAGTGTACCGTCATACTAACTGGTCTTTTATTTCTAATAGTGTACCGTCATACTAACTGGTCTTTTATTTCTAAGAGTGTACCTTCATACTAACTGGTCTTTTATTTCTAAGAGTGTACCTTCATACTAACTGGTCTTTTATTCCTAATAGTGTACCTTCATACTAACTGGTCTTTTATTTCTAAGAGTGTACCTTCATACTAATTGGTCTTTTATTTCTAATAGTGTACCGTCATACTAACTGGTCTTTTATTTCTAAGAGTGTACCTTCATACTAACTGGTCTTTTATTTCTAATAGTGTACCGTCATACTAACTGGTCTTTTATTTCTAAGAGTGTACCGTCATACTAACTGGTCTTTTATTTCTAATAGTGTACCTTCATACTAACTGGTCTTTTATTTCTAAGAGTGTACCTTCATACTAACTGGTCTTTTATTTCTAATAGTGTACCTTCATACTAACTGGTCTTTTATTTCTAATAGTGTACCTTCGTACTAACTGGTCTTTTATTTCTAATAGTGTACCTTCATACTAACTGGTCTTTTATTTCTAATAGTGTACCTTCATACTAACTGGTCTTTTATTTCTAAGAGTGTACCTTCATACTAACTGGTCTTTTATTTCTAATAGTGTACCTTCATACTAACTGGTCTTTTATTTCTAAGAGTGTACCTTCATACTAACTGGTCTTTTATTTCTAATAGTGTACCTTCATACTAACTGGTCTTTTATTTCTAATAGTGTACCTTCATACTAACTGGTCTTTTATTTCTAAGAGTGTACCGTCATACTAACTGGTCTTTTATTTCTAATAGTGTACCGTCATTCTAACTTGTCTTTTATTTCTAATAGTGTACCTTCATACTAACTGGTCTTTTATTTCTAAGAGTGTACCTTCATACTAACTGGTCTTTTATTTCTAAGAGTGTACCTTCATACTAACTGGTCTTTTATTTCTAAGAGTGTACCTTCATACTAACTGGTCTTTTATTCCTAATAGTGTACCTTCATACTAACTGGTCTTTTATTTCTAAGAGTGTACCTTCATACTAATTGGTCTTTTATTTCTAATAGTGTACCGTCATACTAACTGGTCTTTTATTTCTAAGAGTGTACCTTCATACTAACTGGTCTTTTATTTCTAATAGTGTACCGTCATACTAACTGGTCTTTTATTTCTAAGAGTGTACCGTCATACTAACTGGTCTTTTATTTCTAATAGTGTACCTTCATACTAACTGGTCTTTTATTTCTAAGAGTGTACCTTCATACTAACTGGTCTTTTATTTCTAATAGTGTACCTTCATACTAACTGGTCTTTTATTTCTAATAGTGTACCTTCATACTAACTGGTCTTTTATTTCTAAGAGTGTACCGTCATACTAACTGGTCTTTTATTTCTAATAGTGTACCGTCATTCTAACTTGTCTTTTATTTCTAATAGTGTACCTTCATACTAACTGGTCTTTTATTTCTAAGAGTGTACCTTCATACTAACTGGTCTTTTATTTCTAATAGTCTACCTTCATACTAACTGGTCTTTTATTTCTAATAGTGTACCTTCATACTAACTGGTCTTTTATTTCTAAGAGTGTACCTTCATACTAACTGGTCTTTTATTCCTAATAGTGTACCTTCATACTAACTGGTCTTTTATTTCTAAGAGTGTACCTTCATACTAATTGGTCTTTTATTTCTAATAGTGTACCGTCATACTAACTGGTCTTTTATTTCTAAGAGTGTACCTTCATACTAACTGGTCTTTTATTTCTAATAGTGTACCGTCATACTAACTGGTCTTTTATTTCTAAGAGTGTACCGTCATACTAACTGGTCTTTTATTTCTAATAGTGTACCTTCATACTAACTGGTCTTTTATTTCTAAGAGTGTACCTTCATACTAACTGGTCTTTTATTTCTAATAGTGTACCGTCATACTAACTGGTCTTTTATTTCTAATAGTGTACCGTCATTCTAACTTGTCTTTTATTTCTAATAGTGTACCTTCATACTAACTGGTCTTTTATTTCTAAGAGTGTACCTTCATACTAACTGGTCTTTTATTTCTAAGAGTGTACCTTCATACTAACTGGTCTTTTATTTCTAATAGTCTACCTTCATACTAACTGGTCTTTTACTTCTAAGAGTGTACCTTCATACTAACTGGTCTTTTATTTCTAATAGTGTACCTTCATACTAACTGGTCTTTTATTTATAATAGTGTACCTTCATACTAACTGGTCTTTTATTTCTAAGAGTGTACCTTCATACTAACTGGTCTTTTATTTCTAATAGTGTACCTTCATACTAACTGGTCTTTTATTTCTAATAGTGTACCTTCATACTAACTGGTCTTTTATTTCTAATAGTGTACCTTCATACTAACTGGTCTTTTATTTCTAAGAGTGTACCGTCATACTAACTGGTCTTTTATTTCTAATAGTGTACCTTCATACTAACTGGTCTTTTATTTCTAATAGTGTACCTTCATACTAACTGGTCTTTTATTTCTAATAGTGTACCTTCATACTAACTGGTCTTTTATTTCTAATAGTGTACCTTCATACTAACTGGTCTTTTATTCCTAAGAGTGTACCTTCATACTAACTGGTCTTTTATTTCTAATAGTGTACCTTCATACTAACTGGTCTTTTATTTCTAATAGTGTACCGTCATACTAACTGGTCTTTTATTCCTAAGAGTGTACCTTCATACTAACTGGTATTTTATTTCTAATAGTGTACCTTCATACTAACTGGTCTTTTATTTCTAAGAGTGTACCTTCATACTAACTGGTCTTTTATTTCTAAGAGTGTACCGTCATACTAACTGGTATTGTCCTGTAGTATCATGTAATTTCACTGACAGCGATGGAAGGGGAATAAATAGATGCCTGTAAACCAACACAACAACAGCTGCACCTAATACAGCTCAGGCCAGTTACACCCGTTGGAACTTATTCCAGGTGTAAGACTACAGGAGAATCAGGAAGACAACACAGGTCCTCCACTGCTACCAGGGTTTTACTTCAGTTCTCCTAATAGATAGCCAATTCACCCTTATCACATATGAACTCTTATCATATTAACATTTAGGGATTATTACACACCATTTAGACAGTATTTACACTGCATTACACGCTATTTAATCACTATTTACTGTCTGACTGTTGATAAGAGGCAGAAAGTTATAGCCTGTCATAAGTCAACAAGTGGCCACTATCCACATCACACAGATGGAAGGACAGTAAATACACACATGCATGGACGAACAGACACAGACAAGCACACACACACAGGCACACAGACACACACGAACGAACATGCACACATATGAACGCCAGATGCAAAGATGCATGCACACATGGACTCAGGCATGTATACATGTATAGAACCACACACACGCACACACACACACACACACACACACACACACACACACACACACACACACACACACACACACACACACACACACACACACACACACACACACACACACACACACACACACACACACACACACACACAACACACATGCTCAACAGTTTTAAATGAGAACATCATGATGAGGAGTCAGTCTGTCAAACACACTACACTCACTCTGCCTTTTGACACTCTCTCATGCAAAGACAATGCTTAATCAATACAGAGTCAAACATGTTCTATCTGCCTCACTGAGCTCCAATAAAACTCCCTGTCACAGGAGGCCCAACCAACCGACCGCTCTGCACCAGCCAGCACCCACCCACACCCACCCACAAACACAGACAAACACACACAGCTGAGAAGTTTGTGGTGGCATAATCATTTTTCTCCTTTCTCTCTCTCACAATCCCTCTTCTCCCCCCTCATCTCTCTCTCCAACCTCTACCCCATGCTGAGAGACACAAAGACCCACAGGCAGGTACAGATGGGGAGGCCCCTGTAAGTGTGTGTGGTGTGTAGTGTGTGTGTGTGTGTGTGTGTGTGTGTGTGTGTGTTTGACCCATCAGACCTGTTCTCTCTTTGTCTAGTTGTGATGCTGTGACAAGCTGCCTTGTCCTCTAATAAAAGACCTGCTCAGGCTTTACCTGCTCTGTGGGGGAGTATGTGTGTGTGTGTGTGTGTGTGTGTGTGTGTGTGTGTGTGTGTGTGTGTGTGTGTGTGTGTGTGTGTGTGTGTGTGTGTGTGTGTGTGTGTGTGTGTGTGTGTGTGTTAAAAGGGTCTGGCCCACCTGTCCCCCAGCTGGTGCTCTTGTGGCTGATGACAGTGAGCTGTTCCCTGAGCAGCTGAAGGGTTAGTTGTCTTATGCACATCTAAACCAGGCCTCTCCAACCATGTTCCTGGACAGCTACCCTCCTGTAGGTTTTCAATCCAACCCCAGTTGTAACTAACCTGATTCAGTTTATCAACCAGCTCATTATTAGAATCAGGTGTGCTAGATTAGGGTTGGAGTGAAAACCTACAGGCCGGTATCTCTCCAGGAACAGCGTTGGAGAGCCCTGAAACGCTCCAGAAGGTGAGTTGTCTGTAGACAGATTTAGGATCAGTACACTCCCTCCAAACACCTAACCATAGCCAATAGAAGGAAAAACACATAGCTGACCTCAAATCAGTAATCGGGGAGACTCGATCAAACCTTCTCTTATCCCACCAGAAGCAGCCAGTCAGTGAAAGGAATCTTCAAATTTCCATGATGTCACAGCACCATCTGGTGGCACACCTCAGCACTATACACTCCTCACCCTGGACTGGGACTGGGCATAGGACAGTTTGACATGGCCCGGTTTCCCAAAAGCATTTTAAGGCTAAATTCATTGTTAGAACCATAGCATCCTATGGATGCTTTTGGGAAACTGGCCCCTGATTAGTTGTGGTGAGTGCGTTTGTCACAGTTGTAGAATGTTTGATGGTGTTAAGTAAATAAGCTAGTAGTAGGCCAGTATTGTCGATCTGAGATTCAGCAATGTGATGATACATGCTCGCGCCCAACGTCCCGTATTGTTAATCTCGTGTTGCCGCGTGTATTTCAAATTGCCTATTTAAGCCTATCCATGTTCAGATGAGCGGTCACATTTTTATGTGTTGTTATCAATAGTGCTTCTTTACATTATACTTAGATAAAGGCCATTACGTTGCTTATTTTGCCTTAAAAAACGGTTTATTTCTACAGCAAATCACCAGTTTGAGAGTCTCATCTTGGCCATTCAAACGACCATGCGCCTGTCTCATTTTCCCTGGGATGTATTCATTAAGCCTATTATGTTGCAAAAAAGTTTAGCCTTGCAACACAAACCATTCACTCCAAACGCATTTGAGTTCATTTTTTTCTTAAACGGAACTTCTAGTTCCATCATGTCTCTCTTCAAAAAGAATAAGCGGCTGGAAGAAGTTGGAACTTCCCTCCACTTCGGAGATAGCACGGAATAATCAAATCAAAGTGTATTGTTCGCATACACAGTTTAGCAGATGTTATACTGGGTGCAGCGAAATGCTCATGTGAATAGCTTCTAACAATGCAGTAAAATGCCAAACAAGTACACAAATAATTAAAATGTAAATAATAATAACCAAGAACGTCGGGACTAATCCCATTAACAACCCAAATAGCGCTGTAAAAGTAATCAAAATGCAGTCTATACATATGTACACTGAAAAATTACACAAGATATACTAAGAATGATATGTACAGCAGTATATATATTAGTGAGCTATGTCAAGAATACAGTATATAAATAAATATGCAGTGCGTATAAACAGTGTAACTAAATAGAAAGTATGGTAGTAGAAATATTAGAATGAGCTATGTCAGGAATACAGTATTTAAATACTCCGTGTGAAACTTCTATTACCAGTCTGGAATGGTTTCCAGGTGTTTGATTCCATAACATTTGCTTCATTCCGGTCATTATTATGAGCCATCCTCCCCTCAGCAGCCTCCTGTGTTTTTTATTTATATATTTTTTTAACCTTTATTTAACTAGGCAAGTCAGTTAAGAACAAATTCTTATTTTCAACAACGGCCTAGGAACAGTGCCTTGTTCAGGGGTAGAACAACAGATTTTTACCTTGTCAGCTCGGGGATTTGATCTTGCCACCTTTCGGCTACTAGTCCAACGCTCTAACCACTAGGCTACCTGTGTGTTTGGCACAGAATGCGGTAAATGTCCTGGAGGGCAGGCAGCTTGCCCCCGATGATGTGTTGGGCTGACCGCACCATCCTCTAGAGAGCCATGCGGTTGAGGGCGGTGCAGTATCCGTACCAGGTGGTGATGTAGCCAGACAGAATGCTCTCAATGGTGCATCTGTAGAAGTTTGTGAAGGTCTTATGGGCCATGCTGAATTTATTCAGCCGTCTGAGGTTGTAGAGGTGCTGTTGCATCTTCTTCACCACGGTGTTGGTGCGGTGAGACCATTTCAGGTCCTTAGTGATGTCACGCCGAGGAACTTTAAGCTTTTGACCCTTTCATTGCGGCCCCGTCGATGAGGATGGGGGGCTGCTCTCCCTTCTGTCTCCTGTAGTCCACGATCAGCTCCTTAGTTTTGTTGACATTGAGGGAGAGGTTATTTTCCTGGCACCACCCCGCCACGGCCTTAACCTCCTCCCTGTAGGCCGTCTCGTTGTTGTTGGTAATCAGGCCTACTACTGTCATGTCGTCAGCAAACTTTATGATAGAGTTGGAATCATGCGTGGCCACGCAGTCATGGGTGAACAGGGAGTACAGGAGGGGGCTGAGCACACTCCCCTGGGGGACCCCCGTGTTGAGGATCATCACGGTGGAGGTGTTGTTGCCTACCCTCACCACCAGGGGTCAGCCCTTTCAGGAAATCTAGGACTCAGTTGCACAGAGAGGAGACCCAAGGCCATGAATTTAGTGACGAGCTTGGAGGGCACTATGGTGAGCTATAGTTGATGAACAGCATTCTCACATAGGTATTCCTCTTGTCCAGGTGGGATAGTGCAATGGCGATTGCGTCGTCTGTGGATCTGTTGGGGTGGTATGCAAATTGTAGTGGGTCAAGTGTGTCGGGTATGATGGTGGTGATATGGTCCTTGACTTTCAAAGAACTTCATGATGACAGAAGTGAGTGCTACTTGGCGATTGTCATTTAGTTCAGTTACCTTAGCTTGCTTGGGTACAGGAACAATGGTGGCCATCTTGAAGCAAGTGCGGATGACAGGCTGGTATAGTGAGAGGTTGAAAATGTCCGTAAACACTCCAGCCAGCTGGCCTGTGCATGCTCTGAGAACACGGCTCGGGATAGATGTGCAGCTTGTGCCAAACACTTTGCAGACTTTTCAGACTGAAATGGCAACACGTGGAAACGATACAATTAAAATGAACTACAACATCCGTTTAAGAACTCAACAGCTTTTACGTCACTTTGAAGAGCATTTGGAGTAAGAACAGAATCGCCACACCTGTGTAATACTCGCCCATTGTTTGGAATAATCAAAGATTGTCTATTATATTGACAAGATAGTCAAGTGACTGCTGGAAGGTAGGCAGGAGGAGGTGAGATCAGTTGGGACCATTCTAGCCATTGAAAGGGCAGATACATGTGTGAACAACAGAAAGAGCACTCATCTTTGTATCTGTGCCATTATAGCGTCTGTGACAGCATGGGCAGTGCCATTGAGGCTATCTCCATTTTAAAGTAGTACATTGTTTTCGTCATTGGCTGATTGCTACCAACTCATAGGAATCCCCACCCAATTGACTATTTTAAAATGGTGGAAGCCCTCAATGACAATGTCCGTACTAAAACCGGTTATATCCATGATGAGTCCTCTATCTATCTCTATGACAGCAGGCATAACTCTGATATAATGTTTTTTTATTTTTTAAGTTGCCGAAATACCATGTATTTGCACTTATGCCAAGACACCACTTTTTTGGACAAGCTATGTTTTCAAAACTTCCAGGGATATACAACATCCTGAAATATATGTAGATATCTTTGTTAGAAAGAATACTATATTTCTCTTGACAGAGTGATGCTGAATGTAAAAAATGGCTCAACTTACCACACTCTCCCCTATGCATGCATGCATGCGTGTGTCTGTCTGTCTGTCTGTCTGTCTGTCTGTCTGTCTGTCTGTCTGTCTGTCTGTCTGTCTGTCTGTCTGTCTGTCTGTCTGTCTGTCTGTCTGTCTGTCTGTCTGTCTGTCTGTCTGTCTGTCTGTCTGTCTGTCTGTCTGTCTAGGACACGGGAGAGGATGCTTTGCAGCCTCATGCATATGCAGTTCCGAATGCTTTCCGCATGCGTAATGAATTCCCTGAGCAAATGTCATAGAGAATTACAAATCTCTAATGTGCTCATCATGTGGATCTATGCATGAATGCATCTAATGAATACGTCCCAAATGGCACCCTATTCCCTATATAGTGCACTACTTTTGACTAGAGCCCTATAAGCTCTGGACAAAGTAGTGCACTATATAGGGAATAGGGTGCCATTTCTCATTATATGACCTGCTATGGATGGGAATGTCACATTAGGCATATTTGGGGAAGTTAGGAATCAGTAGAACAAAGTACTCTCAGAGCTAAATGTGTGAGCAGTGATGTTGTGCAAGGTTGGAGTGACCGAGGATGGACTTTGTGCTGTGGCTGGTGTTAGTAGTCATACAAAGATGTTGTCATAGGCCCACACACACTGTAACTCTCGAGGACCAGGGGCTAGAACTAAAGTATGTAGCTCTGTAGGACTAGAACTAAAGCTTGTAGCTCTGTAGGACTAGAACTAAAGCCTGTAGCTCTGTAGGACTAGAACTAAAGCCTGTAGCTCTGTGGGACTAGAACTAAAGCTTGTAGCTCTGTAGGACTAGAACTAAAGCCTGTAGCTCTGTAGGACTAGAACTAAAGCCTGTAGCTCTGTAGGACTAGAACTAAAGCTTGTAGCTCTGTAGGACTAGAACTAAAGCCTGTAGCTCTGTAGGACTAGAACTAAAGCCTGTAGCTCTCCAGGACTAGAACTAAAGCCCTCTAGCTCTGTAGGACTAGAACTAAAGCCTGTAGCTCTGTAGGACTAGAACTAAAGTCTGTAGCTCTGTAGGACTAGAACTATAGCCTGTAGCTCTGTAGGACTAGAACTAAAGCCCTCTAGCTCTGTAGGACTAGAACTAAAGCCTGTAGCTCTGTAGGACTAGAACTAAAGCCTGTAGCTCTGTAGGACTAGAACTAAAGCTTGTAGCTCTCCAGGACTAGAACTAAAGCCTGTAGCTCTGTAGGACTAGAACTAAAGCCTGTAGCTCTGTAGGACTAGAACTAAAGTCTGTAGCTCTGTAGGACTAGAACTAAAGGCTGTAGCTCTGTAGGACTAGAACTAAAGCCTGTAGCTCTGTAGGACTAGAACTAAAGCCTGTAGCTCTGTAGGACTAGAACTAAAGCTTGTAGCTCTCCAGGACTAGAACTAAAGCCTGTAGCTCTGTAGGACTAGAACTAAAGTCTGTAGCTCTGTAGGACTAGAACTAAAGCCTGTAGCTCTGTAGGACTAGAACTAAAGCTTGTAGCTCTGTAGGACTAGAACTAAAGCCTGTAGCTCTGTAGGACTAGAACTAAAGCTTGTAGCTCTGTAGGACTAGAACTAAAGCCTGTAGCTCTGTAGGACTAGAACTAAAGCCTGTAGCTCTGTAGGACTAGAACTAAAGCCGTAGCTCTGTAGGACTAGAACTAAAGCCTGTAGCTCTGTAGGACTAGAACTAAAGCCTGTAGCTCTCTAGGACTAGAACTAAAGCTTGTGGTCATGTGTGTGGTGAGGCAGAGGGCCCTGGTTCAAGCTCAGTCAGAGGCAAGTTCAGGGACTTAAGCTAGCACACAGATGCTGTTTACAGTGAGTGTGTTTTTGATAGGCGGTGTTTGCACCTGGTGAAAAGTAATTGCATTTGTTTTGATACCAGCAGAGGTGGAAAAAGTACCCAATTATCATACTTGAGTAAAAGTAAAGATACCTTAATAGGAAATGACTCAAGTAAAAGTGAAAGTCACCAAGTTAAATACAACTTCAGTAAAAGTCTAGAAGTATTTGGTTTTAAATATACTTAAGGATCAAAAGTAAATGTAATTGCTAAAATATACTTAAGTATCAAAAGTAAAAGTATAAATAACTTCACATTCCATATTTTAAGCAATCCAGATGGCCCCATTTTCTTATTTTCTTAATTTACGGATAGCCAGGGGCACACTCCAACATTCAGACATCATTTACAAAATAAGCATTTGTGTTTAGTGAGTCTTCCAGATCAGAGGCAGTAGGGATGACCAGGGATGTTCTCTTGATAAGTGTGTGAATTGGCCAATTCTTCTGTCCTGCTAGGCATTTGAAATGTAGCTAGCACTTTTGGGTATCAGGGAAAATGTATGGAGTAGAAAGTACATTATTTTCATAAGGAATGTAACGTTGTAAAAGTAAAAGTTGTCAAAAATATAAATAGTAAAGTAAAGTACAGATACCCTTAAGTAGTAATTTAAAGTGTTTTTACTTAAGTACTTTACACCACTGGAAACCAGGATGCCTCCTGGCGTTAAAGCTGACGGTTGTCATGACGTTGGCCTGTGGGTAAGGTTTATGACCCCCCCATAAATACCTTTCTCCCTTCCCCTCTCTGACCCTACTGAAGGACTTGAATAGCCTGTGTTAAATATAGAGAGTCTGGGAACATCAAACAAATGGGGAAAGGAACCATATTTAGGTAATAAAACCAGTTGGAAATATGCTTTGGAACGTAATGAGTATGGATGTCCAGTTGTCATCTGAGACATTATGACTGATGACAGGACGACATAAACTGTACCTTGGAAAGTATCCACCCTCTAGTTATCAGAGTCACATGGAATTGTTATGCAATTGAAATGTTTGATATTGAAATTGTTTGTTAGGAGATTAAATGTAATTTTAGCTTCCAAATGAGAGAATTGGGTTTTCATAAGGAAAGTGCCCTGCTTGATCAGTGGCCCACCCCTGTGAAGAGGAGGGGTTATAAACGATGAAACACATCCTTCCCCCCTCTCCACTATATAAGCCTTTGATGAAAAGATAACCAGGTGGTTCCAGTACGTGAGGTCTGCAGCCTCTACGTTAGAAGGACACACATGTCAAGAACAGAACTAAGCCAACCTTGGCGTGAGCTATGGTATGAACTGGTATGAACTTTGAGCTTATTCACTACAGAAGGGATACTTCCTAGCCGTTGAGTTAGCAGCGGCCGCTGTCGACGGGGGCTAGGAAAGGACGGACGACGGATCCAGTCTAACAAACAGACGAAGATACCACCACGTATCCAATTTACCACCAGAGACATTGTTCCGAGTACAGGAAGATCTGTTGGCCAACCCGGCCAGCATCTACGACCAATCTACCGAAGCGCAGCTCAGAGTAAATATTTATTGCATTTTCCTTTTCCAAATGGGCGGTAATTTAGAATGCATAAGATAATGTATTTACGATAGCATAGCTGCTGTTTGTGGTTCCTAAGTCTTCCCGCTCTTTCATTCAAGCCCAACCCCCTTTCCTTTGTGTAACCAGGTTCCGTCCACCGGGACGTTTTCTGTATGACATCATTGGTATTCTGTGTATATGTAATTCTGTATGATTAGTTTAGGTATTTAGTAAATAAATAATTAAACCCAATTTTGTATTGCTGATTCAACTTGTTAGCCAGGGTTCGTGAAGATAACCAAGAATTTACAACTTTCATTATGAGACTGAAAATAAGACAAGGGTTAATATTGACTGCTATCGATGTAAAATATTACTAAGTATTTTAAGAGTTTATTCGGAAGATAACGGCTCTATAAACGTTCTTCCGTGGTGCCCCGGCTTTCTAGTTAATTACATTTACATGATTAGCTTAATCAGGTAATATTAATTACCGAGAAATCATTTTATAGGTTAGCATGTCATATCACTTAATCCGGCATAGCCAAAGACACGACACGGTGAAGTCGCGGAGTATTGACAAAGTGATGTCAAAACACGTGGAGTATTGATTTAGGATTCCAAGTTTTCATATGGAAAAGTTTAGCTTGATCTTGATAAAACGCAACGTGCTTCATCTGTCTTTCCAAGGAAAACTAGTTAGAAAATTTGAGCATACATTTTATGGAAAACCCGTTTTTTAATGTCTTGTGGACAGACTACGTCAACATAAATGATATCGTAGATCTGTCATGATACAACAGGATGTGTGAGATAACGAGCGTTTTGTTGCTTTGGACAAATCACGATTTAGGAAGGGAAGGAGACATTTAGCCCATAGACTTGCCCGTAACTTGGAAAGAGAGACGGCGGAGCTCTTCATTCTGGTTCCGATCTCTTCTCTTAAAACATATGGACCAGAACTTAATCGAGCATCTGATCAATTATGCCATACTTTACTTCTGGGTTAACCAAGATAATGTGTTTCTGAACGATGCACTAAGCTGCCCTGCTCACAATATGACCGGACGGTGCAGATTACTGTTTGATTTGAGAAGGGGGCTTCTATTTCAACACTTTTGCCGGTCACATGACGGGCCATAGTTGGTGCACTCCGGTTTTTTATTGAACTCCCTCCATTAGGGTGGGTTTACACAGGCTGCTCAATTCTGATTTTATACCCAATTTTAGGCAAAAGATCTGATCTGAGTGGGAAAAAAGATCAGAAACAGGCAGCCTATGTAAATGGTGCGAAAGACATACCGAACTATAATGAACAAAAAATAAAAATGCAGTATGTGAAGTTTTGGTCCCATGTTTCACGAGCTGAAACAAAAGATCTCAGAAAGGCCACTAAAATGTGCAGTTTTGTCACACAACACAATGCCACAAATTCTTGCAGTCAGCATGCAATTGGCATGCTGACTGCAAGAATGTCCACCAGAGCTGTTGCCAGAGAATTTAATGTTAATTTCTCTACCATAAGCCGCTTCCAATATTGTTTTAGAAAATTTGGCAGTAAGTCCAACCGGCCTCATAACATCAGACCACGTGTATGGCGTCGTTTGCTGATGTCAACGTGAACAGAGTGCCCCATGGTGGTGGTGGGGTTATGCTATGGGCAGGCATAAACTACGGACAACAAACACAATTGCATTTGGGCAATTTGAATGCACAGTGATACCGTGATTAGATCCTGAGGCCCATTGTCGTGCCATTCATCCACCACCATCACCTCATGTTTCATGTTGTACAGCCCCATGTCGCAAGGATCTGTACACAATTCCTGGAAGCTGAAATATTCCAGTTCTTCCATGACCTGCATTCTCACCAGACATGTCACCCATTGAGCATGTTTGGGATGCTCTGGATCAACAGGTACGACAGCGTGTTCCATTTCCCGCCAATGTCAGGCAACTTCTCACAGCCATTGAAAAGGAGTGGGACAACATTCCACAGGCCACAATCAACATCCTGGTTAACTCTATGTGAAGGAGATGTGCAGCGTTGCATGAGGCAAATGATGGTCACACCAGATACTGACTGGTTTTCTGATCCATGCCCTTACCTTAAAAAAAAGATATGTGAACAACAGATGCATATCTGCATTCTCAGTCATGTGAAATCCATAGATTAGGGCCTAATTTATTTATTTCAATTGACTGATTTCCTTATATGAACTGTAACTCAGTAAAACCTTAGAAATTGTTGCATGTTGCC
>NC_042985.1:14387553-14395672 GCF_901001165.1 Salmo trutta
TTGGAACTCAGTATGTATTGGTAGGGTGGTAGTGTAGCAGTGTGGATAAGTCACATTCCGGGTTTGATTGAACATCAGCATTGTATTCTATCTCCTTTTTGAAAACTAGGTTTCAGAACGTAATTAAATCAACTTCCATTATGTCTCGTCTACTATTTAAAAGCACTGGTCTGATTCAGAACCACTGCTTATAAAGAACAGACGAGACATAACAGCAGTTGATTTAACTACATTCTGAATGCTCAAATCAATTTATGGCCCAACCAACGACTACACTACTAGAGGAAAATCAATGGCTGGCGATGAGGGCCAGATTGTTTTCACAGAGATTCTAGTGTTAATAGTGCTGCGTTTTGAAAAAACAACAGTAAATTGAGAGATATAACTGCAGTAAGCTCGCCCTCAGGCTTGACCTTTCAGAAGTCATCAGAGCTGTCATTACCATAGTGTTTCATTACTGCACACAGCCGTAGAATGGTTAGAACAGAAGCCAGCCCCCGTGGAACCCCACCACTGTTCTGTCATTCTAATGTGCCATCGCTTAATGATAGGACCAAAACAAACAAATTGTCACCTCGGCTCAATCATTAGTGATTCAAAATGTCGTCTCTCTCTCTCCGGTATCTGCCTGCTGGGTAAGTAGGTGCGTTGTGTCGTACGCTCTCCTATCTGGCCTGTATTTTATATTTTGAAAGCAGCAGTTCTCAATGGCCGTGTTTCAAATGGCACCCGATTCCATATGGGTTCTGGTTAAAGTTGTTCACTATAGAGAATAGAATGCCATTTTGGATGCAACCTATATTTTCTTTCCAGCATTTCTCTTTACATACATAGACAGTCTCAACTAATGAACAATAGAACATATCTTATAGTGTATGAGAGCGCTGTGAAATACTTCAGACATGCAAAAAGCTTCTACTGAACCGTTCAGATCAGTGTGAAACTCTGTCACAGTGTGAGGTGAATCCTCTTCTCTTTAACTATATAATGACTGTTTGAATAGATAAGTCCATGCTCATCTTTCTTTCTTTCTTTCTTTCTTTCTTTCTTTCTTTCTTTCTTTCTTTCTTTCTTTCTTTCTTTCTTTCTTTCTTTCTTTCTTTCTTTCTCTCCCCATCCTCCCTCTCTTCTTCTCTCTCTCAGTCTGGGTGATGAAACTGGGCTCTATTTTACATTTCAGGCCAACAGATGTCTCCAACAGTTTGGTTTGCAGATAGATAGAGTATCAAACAACAGATCTGTTGGCAGACCTGACGCCGTCAGATACCCAGTGGAAACTGGGGCTTTGAGAATGAGGTGAGGAAAATATTGGAGGGTTTCTAGCACCAAAATAGATATGTTTGTGTCTTGTCGTTTGTTTATGTTAGAATCTTTGCTAGTTCGGGGCATCAGTTGGAAAATATGCCAAAAGCATAACTGGCGTATGTGTATGGTTGCATCCCAAATGGCACTCCATTCCCTTTATAGTGCACTACTTTTGACCAGGGCTCATAGGGTAGTATTAATGCACTATGTAGGGAATTAGGTTCCATTTGGGACACATACTATGTGTGTCAGACTCTTGGCTTTATACATTTCTGCTATTAGAGCAAGTGGAGCCCAGTTTTAACATGGGTTCCATAGGGCTTTGGTCAAAAGTAGTGCACTATAAGGGAAATAGGGTGCAATTTGGGACACAGACATGTTTTATTCAGCTGCTGCTACCCAGATCAAACACATGGCTAACGAGAGGACAGCATTCAAAGCACACCCAGATGGACTGTGTGTTCAGACAACAAGTATGCAGAGCTGACCTTCCTCCTATTGGAGTGGCATATGTGCAAATAGTGATGACGAATCAGAAATTGAGAAGTTTGGAAGGGTGCAGTACTTCATTTGGAGAAGGAAGAGAGAAATGGTAGTGAGGCGTTTACTTTCAGTCAGACTCTTACCGTAGATTGCCTGGGTACCAGTCTCTTTAGCTAACATTCCACTCGTTGTCACTCCTTGTCACTGCCAAAGTTTAGCTAACATTCCACTCCTTGTCACTCCTTGTCACTGCCAAAGTTTAGCTAACATTCCACTCCTTGTCACTCCTTGTCACTGCCAAAGTTTAGCTAACATTCAACTCCTTGTCACTCCTTGTCACAGCCAAAGTTTAGCTAACATTCCACTCCTTGTAACTCCTTGTCACTGCCAAAGTTTAGCTAACATTCCACTCCTTGTCACTCCTTGTCACTGCCAAAGTTTAGCTAACATTCAACTCCTTGTCACTCCTTGTCACTGCCAAAGTTTAGCTAACATTCAACTCCTTGTCACTCCTTGTCACTGCCAAAGTTTAGCTAACATTCAACTCCTTGTCACTCCTTGTCATTGCCAAAGTTTAGCTAACATTCCACTCCTTGTCACTCCTTGTCACTGCCAAAGTTTAGCTAACATTCAACTCCTTGTCACTCCTTGTCACTGCCAAAGTTTAGCTAACATTCCACTCCTTGTAACTCCTTGTCACTGCCAAAGTTTAGCTAACATTCCACTCCTTGTCACTCCTTGTCACTGCCAAAGTTTAGCTAACATTCCACTCCTTGTCACTTCTTGTCACTGCCAAAGTTTAGCTAACATTCCACTCCTTGTAACTCCTTGTCACTGCCAAAGTTTAGGTAACATTCCACTCCTTGTAACTCCTTGTCACTGCCAAAGTTTAGGTAACATTCCACTCCTTGTAACTCCTTGTCACTGCCAAAGTTTAGCTAACATTCCACTCCTTGTCACTCCTTGTCACTGCCAAAGTTTAGCTAACATTCCACTCCTTGTAACTCCTTGTCACTGCCAAAGTTTAGCTAACATTCAACTCCTTGTCACTCCTTGTCACTGCCAAAGTTTAGCTAACATTCAACTCCTTGTAACTCCTTGTCACTGCCAAAGTTTAGCTAACATTCCACTCCTTGTCACTCCTTGTCACTGCCAAAGTTTAGCTAACATTCAACTCCTTGTCACTCCTTGTCACTGCCAAAGTTTAGCTAACATTCAACTCCTTGTCACTCCTTGTCATTGCCAAAGTTTAGCTAACATTCCACTCCTTGTCACTCCTTGTCACTGCCAAAGTTTAGCTAACATTCAACTCCTTGTCACTCCTTGTCATTGCCAAAGTTTAGCTAACATTCCACTCCTTGTCACTCCTTGTCACTGCCAAAGTTTAGCTAACATTCAACTCCTTGTCACTCCTTGTCACTGCCAAAGTTTAGCTAACATTCCACTCCTTGTAACTCCTTGTCACTGCCAAAGTTTAGCTAACATTCCACTCCTTGTCACTCCTTGTCACTGCCAAAGTTTAGCTAACATTCCACTCCTTGTCACTCCTTGTCACTGCCAAAGTTTAGCTAACATTCCACTCCTTGTAACTCCTTGTCACTGCCAAAGTTTAGCTAACATTCCACTCCTTGTCACTCCTTGTCACTGCCAAAGTTTAGCTAACATTCCACTCCTTGTAACTCCTTGTCACTGCCAAAGTTTAGCTAAAATTCAACTCCTTGTCACTCCTTGTCACTGCCAAAGTTTAGCTAACATTCAACTCCTTGTAACTCCTTGTCACTGCCAAAGTTTAGCTAACATTCCACTCCTTGTCACTCCTTGTCACTGCCAAAGTTTAGCTAACATTCAACTCCTTGTCACTCCTTGTCACTGCCAAAGTTTAGCTAACATTCAACTCCTTGTCACTCCTTGTCATTGCCAAAGTTTAGCTAACATTCCACTCCTTGTCACTCCTTGTCACTGCCAAAGTTTAGCTAACATTCAACTCCTTGTCACTCCTTGTCATTGCCAAAGTTTAGCTAACATTCCACTCCTTGTCACTCCTTGTCACTGCCAAAGTTTAGCTAACATTCAACTCCTTGTCACTCCTTGTCACTGCCAAAGTTTAGCTAACATTCCACTCCTTGTAACTCCTTGTCACTGCCAAAGTTTAGCTAACATTCCACTCCTTGTCACTCCTTGTCACTGCCAAAGTTTAGCTAACATTCCACTCCTTGTCACTCCTTGTCACTGCCAAAGTTTAGCTAACATTCCACTCCTTGTAACTCCTTGTCACTGCCAAAGTTTAGGTAACATTCCACTCCTTGTAACTCCTTGTCACTGCCAAAGTTTAGCTAACATTCCACTCCTTGTCACTCCTTGTCACTGCCAAAGTTTAGCTAACATTCCACTCCTTGTAACTCCTTGTCACTGCCAAAGTTTAGCTAACATTCAACTCCTTGTCACTCCTTGTCACTGCCAAAGTTTAGCTAACATTCAACTCCTTGTAACTTCTTGTCACTGCCAAAGTTTAGCTAACATTCCACTCCTTGTCACTCCTTGTCACTGCCTAAGTTTAGCTAGCATTCAACTCCTTGTCACTCCTTGTCACTGCCAAAGTTTAGCTAACATTCAACTCCTTGTCACTCCTTGTCATTGCCAAAGTTTAGCTAACATTCCACTCCTTGTCACTCCTTGTCACTGCCAAAGTTTAGCTAACATTCAACTCCTTGTCACTCCTTGTCACTGCCAAAGTTTAGCTAACATTCAACTCCTTGTCACTCCTTGTCACTGCCAAAGTTTAGCTAACATTCCACTCCTTGTACCTCCTTGTCACTGCCAAAGTTTAGCTAACATTCCACTCCTTGTCACTCCTTGTCACTGCCAAAGTTTAGCTAACATTCCACTCCTTGTCACTCCTTGTCACTGCCAAAGTTTAGCTAACATTCCACTCCTTGTCACTCCTTGTCACTGCCAAAGTTTAGCTAACATTCCACTCCTTGTCACTCCTTGTCACTGCCAAAGTTTAGCTAACATTCCAATCCGTGTAACTCCTTGTCACTGCCAAAGTTTAGGTAACATTCCACTCCTTATCACTCCTTGTCACTGCCAACGTTTAGGTAACATTCCACTCCTTGTAACTCCTTGTCACTGCCAAAGTTTAGGTAACATTCCACTCCTTGTAACTCCTTGTCACTGCCAAAGTTTAGCTAACATTCCACTCCTTGTAACTCCTTGTCACTGCCAAAGTTTAGCTAACATTCCACTCCTTGTCACTCCTTGTCACTGCCAAAGTTTAGCTAACATTCAACTCCTTGTCACTCCTTGTCATGACCAAAGTTTAGCTAACATTCCACTCCTTGTCACTCCTTGTCACTGCCAAAGTTTAGCTAACATTCCACTCCTTGTAACTCCTTGTCACTGCCAAAGTTTAGCTAACATTCCACTCCTTGTAACTCCTTGTCACTGCCAAAGTTTAGCTAACATTCCACTCCTTGTCACTCCTTGTCACTGCCAAAGTTTAGCTAACATTCCACTCCTTGTCACTCCTTGTCACTGCCAAAGTTTAGCTAACATTCAACTCCTTGTCACTCCTTGTCATTGCCAAAGTTTAGCTAACATTCCACTCCTTGTCACTCCTTGTCACTGCCAAAGTTTAGCTAACATTCAACTCCTTGTCACTCCTTGTCATTGCCAAAGTTTAGCTAACATTCCACTCCTTGTCACTCCTTGTCACTGCCAAAGTTTAGCTAACATTCAACTCCTTGTCACTCCTTGTCACTGCCAAAGTTTAGCTAACATTCCACTCCTTGTAACTCCTTGTCACTGCCAAAGTTTAGCTAACATTCCACTCCTTGTCACTCCTTGTCACTGCCAAAGTTTAGCTAACATTCCACTCCTTGTCACTCCTTGTCCCTGCCAAAGTTTAGCTAACATTCCACTCCTTGTAACTCCTTGTCACTGCCAAAGTTTAGGTAACATTCCACTCCTTGTAACTCCTTGTCACTGCCAAAGTTTAGGTAACATTCCACTCCTTGTAACTCCTTGTCACTGCCAAAGTTTAGGTAACATTCCACTCCTTGTCACTCCTTGTCACTGCCAAAGTTTAGCTAACATTCCACTCCTTGTAACTCCTTGTCACTGCCAAAGTTTAGCTAACATTCCACTGCTTGTCACTCCTTGTCACTGCCAAAGTTTAGCTAACATTCAACTCCTTGTCACTCCTTGTCACTGTCAAAGTTTAGCTAACATTCAACTCCTTGTAACTCCTTGTCACTGCCAAAGTTTAGCTAACATTCCACTCCTTGTCACTCCTTGTCACTGCCAAAGTTTAGCTAACATTCAACTCCTTGTCACTCATTGTCACTGCCAAAGTTTAGCTAACATTCAACTCCTTGTCACTCCTTGTCATTGCCAAAGTTTAGCTAACATTCCACTCCTTGTCACTCCTTGTCACTGCCAAAGTTTAGCTAACATTCAACTCCTTGTCACTCCTTGTCATTGCCAAAGTTTAGCTAACATTCCACTCCTTGTCACTCCTTGTCACTGCCAAAGTTTAGCTAACATTCAACTGCTTGTCACTCCTTGTCACTGCCAAAGTTTAGCTAACATTCCACTCCTTGTCACCTCTTGTCACTGCCAAAGTTTAGCTAACATTCCACTCCTTGTCACTCCTTGTCACTGCCAAAGTTTAGCTAACATTCCACTCCTTGTCACTCCCTTGTCACTGCCAAAGTTTAGCTAACATTCCACTCCTTGTCACTCCTTGTCACTGCCAAAGTTTAGCTAACATTCCACTCCTTGTCACTCCTTGTCACTGCCAAAGTTTAGCTAACATTCCACTCCTTGTCACTCCTTGTCACTGCCAAAGTTTAGCTAACATTCAACTCCTTGTCACTCCTTGTCACTGCCAAAGTTTAGCTAACATTCAACTCCTTGTCACTCCTTGTCATTGCCAAAGTTTAGCTAAGATTCCACTCCTTGTCACTCCTTGTCACTGCCAAAGTTTAGCTAACATTCCACTCCTTGTCACTCCTTGTCACTGCCAAAGTTTAGCTAACATTCAACTCCTTGTCACTCCTTGTCACTGCCAATAACGTGCTTGTTGCACCCTCGACAACTACAATGATTATTATTATTTGACCATGCTGGTCATTTATGAACATTTTAACAACTTGACCATGTTCTGTTATAATATCCACCCGGCACAGCCAGAAGAGGACTGGCCACCCCTCATAGCCTGGTTCCTCTCTAGGTTTCTTCCTAGGTTTTTGGCCTTTCTAGGGAGTTTTTCCTAGGGAGTTTTTCCTAGCCACCGTGCCTCTTTCACATGCATTGGTTGCTGTTTGGGGTTTTAGGCTGGGTTTCTGTACAGCAGTTTGAGATTTCAGCTGATATACGAAGGGCTATATAAATAAATTTGATTTGATTTGATGATATAATACATGTGGTGGTGGTACAGTATTAGGTAGTGATGATATAATACATTTGGTGGTGGTGGTGGTATAGTATTAGATAGTGATGATATAATACATGTGGTGGTGGTACAGTATTAGATAGTGGTGATATAATACATGTGATGGTGGTACAGTATTAGATAGTGATGATATAATACATGTGGAGGTGGTACAGTATTAAATAGTCATATAATATATGTGGTGGTGTTGGTGGTACAGTATTAGATAGTGTTGATATTATACATGTGGTGGTGGTACAGTATTAGATAGTTATGATATAATACATGTGGTGGTGGTACGGAATTAGGAAGTGATGATATAATACATGTGGTGGTGGTACAGTATTAGATAGTGATGATATAATACATGTGGTGGTGGTGGTACAGTATTAGATAGTGATGATATAATACATGTGGTGGTGGTGGTACAGTATTAGATAGTGATGATATAATACATGTGATGGTGGTACAGTATTAGGAAGTGATGATATTTGTACACGTGGTAGAGGTACAGTATTAGATAGTGTTGATATAATACATGTGGTGGTGGTACAGTATTAGATAGTGATGATATAATACATGTGGTGGTGGTGGTGGTGGTGTTGTATTAGATAGTGATGATATAATACATGTGGTGGTGGTACAGTATTAGATAGTGTTGATATTATACATGTGGTGGTGGTACAGTATTAGATAGTGATGATATAATACTGTAGTGGTGGTAGAGTACTATATAGTGTTGATATAATACATGTGGTGGTGGTAGAGTATTAGATAGTGTTGATAAAATACATGTGGTGGTGGTAGAGTACTAGATAGTGTTGATATAATACATGTAGTGGTGGTACAGTATTAAATAGTCATATAATATATGTGGTGGTGTTGGTGGTACAGTAT